>NW_027467748.1:92500-157500 GCF_046742065.1 Oratosquilla oratoria
TAATTATATGTGTGTGTGTGTGTGTGTGTGTGTGTGTGTGTGTGTGTGTGTGTGTGTGTGTGTGTGTGTGTGTGTGTGTGTGTGTGTGTGTGTGTGTGTTAAGAGAGAGAGAGAGAGAGAGAGAGAGCCTTCATCGAGAGAAGTTAATTATTTCGGGTCCAGAGGATCGTGTGAGCATAATAGTAACGTATGAATGTATATATATATATGTATATATATATATATATATATATATATATATATATATATATATATATGTATATATATATATACATGAGTGGAAGGGTGGTGAGTTAAACACAGAGAACAGTTGGAATTTTATTCACTGACGTTTGGTTCTTACTAGGACATTCTCAAAGTACATACAGTTTCAGAAAATTAACAGCTTATATAATCCATCCTTGCCGTGTTCCCCTCCCTCTATACTCTCGGACGAATGAGAGTATAGAGGGAGGGGAACACGGGAAGGATGGATTATATAAGCTGTTAATTTTCTGAAACTGTATGTACTTTGAGAATGTCCTGGTAAGGACGAAACGTCAGTGAATAAAACTCCAACTGTTCTCTGTGTTTAACTCACCACCCTTCCACTCATTTGTCTTCCATACTTCAATATATATACATGCTTGAAGACCCTAGGTAGGTTGAAGCTGCACCTCACATCCAGCTTCAACCTACCAATGCTTGTATCTTCATATATCTATATCTTTGTAATGATCTCTATGTTCATTTTTACTTACCTGAAGGTGGTTGTACGAGTCTACTGAACGTTTGTATTTTATATTTTGTGTTACGTTCTTCTATCGAACAACAGAATGGAACTCTGAAGCCTTGTGTTTAACCTTCCTCGGAGTTATAAACAATCCATTAGGATAATCGATAAAATCACTATGAAGATAGTGTATATAGAGTAAGCTCTGGTCATCATTCAAACGTGTCTACTTGTATCTTCAAATAACTATATTTATGTAATGATCTCTATGTTCATTTATACTTACCTGAAGGTGGTTGTACGAGTCTACTGAACGTTTGTATTTTATATTTTTGTTATGTTCTTCTATCGAACAACACCATGGAACTCTGAAGCCTTGTGTTTAACCTTCCTCGGAGCTATAAACAATCCATTCGGAAAATCGATAAAATCACTATGAAGATCGTGTATATTGAATGAGCTCTGGTCATTATTTAAACGTGTCTACTTGAGATCTTACTGACCAATATATATATATATATATATATATATATATATATATATATATATTGAGACATTTTGCTATATGTGGTACCAAACGTATTCCTTTATAGATTTTGTAGTTTGTCTTGTCTTCTTAATTTGCACATTGTGCATACTATAGATTTATTCCAGTCCTCAGGTACTTTCCCACATCTCAGCATTTGCCCAAGAGGTGTTTTATCCATAGAATCCCTTCTTTCCCAATATTCTCGAATATCTTGGATGGAATCATGTCTTCTCCTGCTGCTTTGATTTTTTTTAATGGTATTTCTATTTCATCATGCGTAATTGGTCTTTCGTCTGATTCTAGAATTTCATTTATGTTGCTCTCTGGTTCAGTTGCTTCCTCGGCATTTTGTATATTCAACAAATTTTTGAAGTAATTATTTTCATCTGTTAATTTCATTGGTAACTATAAACAGTTCTCTCCATTTTCATCTTTAGCAGCATATGACTGCGGTGCTGATACCCTTCTAAAGGTTTTAGCTATTTTGTGAATTAGCTTTCTGGTTCCTTGTAAATCTTGTTCCAGGTCTCTCCCTATTTTCTCTAACGATATATCTTTTCTATTGTTTCTCACTCTCTCTGCCTCTCTTCTAGCTTCGACATACTCCTCTTGATCTCCTATATTCCTCTTTCTCATCCATTTTAGGAAATAATTAATTTTCTTTTTGAAAGTTTCTTAAACATTTTCGGTCCACCAGGGCGTTTCTTTTCATTGTATAACTTCCTCTGCAAATCTTGTGATCGTTGACTTTAAGGCGTTCCATCCCTCTTCCAAATTTTTTCTTCCAACATCGTCGGATCTATTTTCTCTCAATCTGCATTGGAATGCCTCTTTACTGTTTTTATTTTTCAAACCCTCCACTTTTTTTTTTTATAATTTTCAGATATTTTGGTTTGGCAATTTCTAGTGCAACCACAACCAGCCTGTTGTCTGAATCGCATTTCTGAAAATTCTTTTGTTCCTTGTTGACATGAGATCAACCACGAAGTTGTCGGTGTATTCTTGCTGTATGCTATTCCACCTGTACCAAATCCATTTGTGACTTTGGTGGTGATCATGAAAACTATTCATGACACTCATGCACACAAAAATCGAGGAACCGTTCCCCTGATGTGTTCTTTTTTCTTTGAGCTCCTATGACGTGTTCTGATCCTGGGAGGTCTTTTCCAACGTGTCCATTGAGGTCATCCATGATGACCACGTCGTCGTCGTATGGTAAGTCATTCTTAACACTCTTGAGGTCTTCATAGAACACTTCTCTCTCTTCTGCCGGTCTTTCTTGCTGAGGTGCGTAGACTTGTATAGAATCTAAATTCATTCCACTTGACAAAATCCTCTCGTTTTTCTCCTCCATTCTGCTGATTCTTTGTTTGTTCATCATCACCATCAGGAGGGGGCATACGGCAGGGAGCGCGTCGCTTCACTCCCGCGCCGGCGCCAGTCGCCGCTAGCTCCGTCATGTAATGATTCTCTCCCACTCCATGTTTGCTGTCTTCTCCTCCACTATACGTATATCAGTTGATACTTATCCTGCCAGACCTTAAGGCATCTTCTTGCAAGTCTTGTTCCACAATAGCCAATCGTGTCAACTTACCTTAAGGCATCTTCTTGCAAGTCTTGTTCCACAATAGCCAATCGTGTCAACTTTCCATCTGAGTATGCCCACTCCAGAGGCAGGGGGATCCATTTCCGTGCAGTTTGTTGATCAGCTTGGCTCCGAGGTGGTCCTTGGAGCTCTTGGCTTCTCGACTTTGAGGCAAAGTCGATCGCGAAGAACCTTGGACTTATCTACTCAATTAAATTACTTTGTTTTATTATTTTTCCTCTATTTATTTATTTTATTTTTCCATTCTTATTTTTTTTTTCATTTTGTTTCGTCTCATTTCATTTCTTTTCGTTTCGTTTCGTTTTGTTTCGTTCCATTTCATTTTCGTTTTCTTTCGTTTTCCAAAAATGGGCCTGTGCTTAAGATTTTTTTCCTGAGGCCCTTTTGGGTCTCAGCGCTCGAGAAGAACCTCTCCAAAGGCTCTTCTTTTCCCTTTTTTTGTTTTGTTTTGTTTTTTATTTTTTGTCTGTTGACTACATGGGCCTGGGTCTTCGCAGCCAGCCGCCACTTCTACGGCAAGTGTCGGTCACGAAGACCTTTCATAGCGAAGACGACATTCGCTCTGCTCGTCGACTCTGGTCCTTGAGGTCGTCCGCTCTCGCCAAATTGCCCGAGGTAGGAGGGAGGACGCTCTCGTTCCTTCCTCCAGGAGCAGGACGGCGGCGCCGGTGTGTCCTTCGACCGTTATCACCAAAGTCGCCTTTTTTTTGTCCTGCTCTCCGCCCTTGGCTCCATAGTCGTTCGTCGGCACATTCAGCTGCTCTTCTATTTTTTTTTTTCTATCTTTTTATTCGGTTCGTTGTCCGTTGGCTGCTACTGTTTTTTGTCTTTGAGTCTCGCGAGGGGCCAAAATATTGTCCTTTTTGTTGTTGTCGAAGTCCCCCAAAAATCCTCGAGGTTCTTCGGGAAGACGACGAGTCCACGACTGGAAAACAGACTTCCCGGATGAAGGGTATTTGGGTACACACTTGAGTGTGTGTATGCATATATGTATATACGTATGTATATACGTATGTATGTACGCATATATGTATATACGTATGTGTGTGCGCATGCATGTATATACGTATGTTTGTACGCATGCATGTATATACGTATGTTTGTACGCATATATGTATATAAGTATGTGTGTGTGTATGTATGTATATATGTACGAATGTATGTGCATACGTATGTATGTATGTACGTATGTATGGATGTACGTATGTATGTACGCATGTATGTATATACGTATGTATGTACGCATATATGTATATACATATGTATGTGCGTAAGTATGAATATATGTACGTATGTAGGCATGCGTATGTGTAACTATGGATATATGTAAGAATACGTACATATAAGTATGTATGCATGCATGTTTGTATGCATCCGTGTATTTATATACGTATACATATATACACGAATTTTACATGTATGTATATATGTAAGTATGAATATAGGTTATATAGGCATACGCATGTGTGAATATGTATACATGTTTGTATGTATACGTAATGTGTATGTCTGCATGTATACTTATGCATATGTTTTGAACACGTATACATGAATATATAAATGTATGGATATATCCTGGTATATAAGTATACATGTGTATAAGCGTGTACGTATACATGGTTGTGTGAATGTATGTGGTCATTCACATGTGTATGCATGCATATATGTAATTATGCACATATATATGCATGTATGCACGCATATGTGTGCATAATAACATATATGCATGTCTCCATGTCTTCGTGAATGCATATATGTATGTATACATTCATATATATGCATGTATATGCGTATGAATGCATATATGTGTGTATGTATAATATGTCGATATGTATATATGCATGTATGTATCCGTGTAGGTATGCATATATGGATGTTTGCATGTAGGCATGTCTACATGTATGTTTGTATGTGCGCATGTATACATGTATGCATGTGTATGGATGCATGTAAGTATGCATATGTGCATGCAACTATGTATATACTGATATATAAATGTGGATATGGATATATATACATGTGTGTATGTGCGCATGTATACGTGTGCATGTGTATGTATACATGTATGCATTAGTACATGTGTGCAAGTAGGCATTTATGAATGTATGTGTATTAGCATACATGTATGCATTTAATCAAGTATACATGAATGCATGCATGTACGCTTGTAAACATATGTACATGTGTGCATTTATGCAAGTATGCATGTATGAATATATGCATGTATACGCATATATACATGTACGCATGTATACATGTACGTATGCATTAATGTATGCATGTATACATACTGTATATGGATGCATGGTTATATATATGCATATATGTGTATACATGATTGTATGTATTATTGTACTATCACCTAAACCTAATAATAAAAGGAAATTAAGCAAATAATAAACAAACAGATAAATAATAGCAAACAAATAATATGAAATAAATGACAGGCATTGCAGGATCTTGCTTAGGTGTTTACCCAAACGAATCTTAAAGTTTCAGACTGAACTACGTTGCACTGCCTCTGCAGGAAGTTTATTCCATTCATCAACTACGCTGTTGACGAAGTTGTTTCTACCCACTTCCAAATTGAATTTATTTCCTGACAGTTTGAGACCATTATTTCTTGTCGGACTCTCATTCAATGTAAAAATGTTGTCACGTGATGTTGTCAATTCCCTTTAGTATCTTAAAGACCTGTATCAATTCACCTCTGAGTCTACGCTTTTTTAAGGAAAACAGATTCATATTTTTTATTCGATTTTTATATGATTTATTTTTTGATATTTGGAATCTGTTTTGTGGCTCGCCATTGTACTTTTTCTAACATGTCAATGTCTTTAATGAGATTTGGTGACCATACGGAAACAGCATACTCCAAATGTGGACGAACCGACGATTTATATAGCTTGTTAATGAAATCAAAAGATCGCGCAATCAGTCCTAGAATCTTATTTGCTTTCTCAGAGGCTGAAATACACTGCTTAGATGATTTGAGATCGTTGCTGATAATTACACCGAAATCCTTTTTCACTATCCCCTTTGTTAACCAATTTCCAAATAACTTGTTATCGTACTTATTGTTATTTTCACCTATGTGCATTACCTTGCATTTACTCGTGTTAAATTTCATTAGCCACTTTTCAGACCATTGCTGTAATTTATCTAAATCTTCTTGAATATCTAATTGGTTTATGTGATCACTTGCCATTCCGCACAATTTTGTATCATCAGTAAATTTGGAGACAATAGACTTTAGTCCATGGTCTATATCATTTATATATACTATGAATAGAAGTGGCCCGAGAACGGAACCCTGAGGATCTCCACTCGTAACATTTTTCCATCTAGAAGTTTTGCCATTTAGACCAACTCTCTGTTTTCGATCATTGAAGCAATTACTAGCCCAACTTAATAGACTACCACTTACTCCGTGTGAAGCTAATTTAGTAAGTAGTCTTTCGTGTGGGACGATATCAAAAGCTTTTGCAAAGTCTAGATATATTAAATCTATATTGTTTCTTTTGTCATAATTCATGATGACTGTGTTGTAGAATTCGAGAAAGTTAGTCACGCAAGAACGTTTCCGTCTTAATCCATGCTTGCTATTATTTATCAAACTGTTACTTTCTAAATGAGTTCGATAAAATCTCTGATGATAATTTCCATAATTTTTCGTACGGTTGAAGTCAAACTTATAGGCCTATAGTTATTTGTTTTCTTTTTGTCACCTAGCTAGCTTCCATTCTCTTGGGACATCTCCGGATATGGATTTCTTGAAAATAATTTCTAATGGAACAACAATCTCATTTTTCATTTCCTTTAAGATTCTTGGATGCCAACCGTCAGGCCCTGGTGTTTTATTAACTTTGAAATTCTGTGTACACCTTTTGATTTTTTCTTTTGTTATATTTATCGTATTGAGGAAGTTCACCCTAGAATTTTCACAGGTTTCAGGTTGGAGTTCAGTTTACGAATACTGAGCTAAAATAATTGTTTAAAATATCACACATTCCTTCACTTGAATATTCAAGTTGACCGTCAGCAGATAATAGTGGGCCAATGTGATTTCTAATAAACTTTTTATCTCTAATGTAATTATAGAATTCTTTGGGATTCTCTTTGGATTTATCAGCGATATTCATTTCATACTGTTTTTTCGTTTTTTTATGTTGTTTTTTTATCTCTCTATCATTATTTAACTTCGATAGTGATTAGGTGCACCCGAGGATTTGTATTTCTTATAAACCTGTCTCTTTATAGCGATACATTTTTGTAGTTTCTTTGTCAAGTCATTTTGGGCGAGCCTGATTTGGGGGGCGTCTGTCTTTAAACGGAATGTAAGTGTGAATCACCCTAGTAAGCGTATTTTGAAATATTTTCCACATATGTTCTACAAGTCATTCGCTTGATTTAGCCTCCCAATCTGTAAGCTGAAGCTCCTGACGTAGTCCTATGAACTGAGCTTTACTGAAGTCAGGTATTTTAGATACACAAGTATCTATTCTAATTTTTTTTAGTAGTTTGAATCTAAGTTATGATCGCTATTTGCAATAGTTTCACCAACTTCTACATCGGTTATCATGCTTTTGCGGCTAGTGATCAAGAGATCGAGTAAATTTCCATATATTGTGTTCTGTTTTACTGTACATACTGACTAAGTAAATGTCACCAAGAAAATCTATCAAGCGACTACCTATATGGCCATGTTCAAGGGTCATCCAATTGTCAGTAAAATTGATATCACCCATTATCAATAAGAGTCAGTTGCAGAAACTAGACAGTTCTTGAGACAAAAGTTTTATCGTCTGCTAATGATAATGTTTTCGGCCTACATATTACACCTACATTCATTTTTTGTCCATTTGTTTCGGTTGATTTTACCCACAAACTGTCATATGCATCCTGTTTCGCTTTCCCTAAAACACAGGCATGGACATTGCTTTTAAAGTACAAGACCCCATCCCTACCTGTCTTGTGGTCTCTATCCAGATGAAAGTGTTTAAATCCCGCAATATTAAATTCAGCTTCAAACTCTCCACCATTTAACCATGTCGCGGTTATTCCTATCATATCAAGATTTTCGCTTATGACATACGCCTGGATTTCTTGGAATCATTTGAGTGTATATTGTATTTTTGTGTTACTACTATTGCCGAGAGCTTTTATTCAGCTGCAAAACATATTAGTTCGAAACCTTTGTAGTCAGTGAATAGTGAGTGTCCCAATGGGCCCCCGGTGGTTACGTGTAACACGTAAATCAGCCTTATTACACGGAAAGGTACCAGTAAACCCGTCCACTGAATGAAATCTATTGATGTCTTCGTTACAAAGCAATATACAATGTGTATCACCTTATTAAGAGTGGGTGGGAGGAGCGTTAGAGATAATCTCATCACATTCATACCAAGACCCTTCATCAGTTGAGCGAATTATTGAGAAATAGTTCATCAAAACAGTTTAGGTATTTTCATGGGAGGGGCATCCTTTGAGGTGAGTAAAATCCCTGACACGTGTTTACATAATCACACTTTGTCTGTGGGCGTATATATTGTATTGCTAAATACGTGAACGTACAATTTCTTCCTACTGTCCTTTGTGTACATCTTCTCCTTGAGTATTGGTGACAGTTTCGGTCCCACCGCCATTTAAAGTAAGTATAGTCCTCGAGTTGCATTCGTAATGTAACATTAGACCCATAAAAATTCGTTACAGGTATCAAAATATATCGTTCGAAATACGAGTGAAAATATATATATTTCTAAATGATTGTTACTATTTTCACTCGTATTTCGGTAGCGGGTTCTCATGTAGACAATTTTGATTGAAGTTCACAGCAGCTTCTGCGTTCACGACTTTTTTGCTGAGAAGTTCTACATCTCTGATGATGGAACGGTGAGCAATGGGTTGCTCCCATAAAAGTTGTCCGAAAGACATAGAAAGTTCTTGTATACGAAGAACACTTATTTGTAACAAGCTTTCGACCTACATAGGTCATCTTCAGGTTCTAGTACAGGCAGTGTGTGTTTAATTGGGAGAGAGGCTCCCACGGGCTTTGGTTGTGAGCCCGTTTGGTGGGTGATTGTACATACGAGTGTGTGTGGGCCCAGCCACACACACTCATACATTCACAAGATGTGCACACGCATAAGAATGCGCATGCACATCTCCGTGAATGCACCCTTCTCAATATAGCTGAATTAGATGGTAAGTGGTGACATCTTCGTAAATATAATGTAAGAAAAAGGGGAGGGGGGTGATCCAATGTATGAGTGGGTGTGACCTTGGCCACAAACACTCATACATACATTGGATGTGCATACGTATGCAATATGCGTATGCTTCACCATGAATACACCCTTCCTGACAATGAGCATATATATGTTGAAATAAAAGGGGGGGTGATTCAATGTATGAGCGTGTGTGTCCTTGGTCACACACACTCATACATACATTAGATGTGCACACGCATGCAATATACGTATGCACATCGCTATGAATTCACCCTTCCGAACAGACATGTATATATAATAATTACAGGGGGGGCTGACACTCCACCAGCCGACGCAGTTCGTAATCGCTAAGGTGGCGGCATAGGCGACGCACAAGACCCTCAGATGTTGTCGGAGGCCCTCTCCTCAGAAAAGCAGTTGCGGGGCAATGCTTGAGGTAGTGGTTCAGGGTGGCTTCGGGGTGGCTGCAGTGACTGCATCTTCTTTCTTCAGGAGTGGAGTTGGTCTTTATTTCCCAGAAACAACGGTCCTCCAGCCGCAGACGGAAGAGCAGAGTTTCCACTTTTCTTGGTGTGGAGCGAGGAAGTACAAGGGGCTCATAGTCTGTGACTGCCCTGTACCACCTCGCCCTCTCTGACACCTCTGCCTCCAGTCTGTGCTGAAGGAACCGTTGTACCTGATTCAGAGCCCTGGTGCGTAGGCGCAACTGATTTCTGCTGAGAGGGACGACAACATCGACTTCGGGTCTTTTGCGCGCCGCTTCAGCCGCGGCGTCGGCTAGCTCATTTCCTGGGACGCCTACGTGGCTTGGCACCCAGTTGAGCGTAACACTCCTGCCTTGCTGATGCAGCTTCAGCAGGAGTGCTAGGATGGAGGTCAGTAGGCGTACATTGTCGCTGGGCTGTATCGATTCTAAGCTGCCTAGCAGAGACTGTGAATCCATGTGGATCACCACAGGACCAGCTCGAGATATTAGAGCAGGCTCTAACGCTCCTTGAACCGCTATGGCCTCAGCTTGGAGAGTGGACGCATGATCAGATACTCTCCTGCCGTAGGTCAAACCATCTGTCACAAAAGCAGCTCCCGCACTACGAGGCCTGTTGGGGTCTACGGAGCCATCCGTGTAATAGACCGCCGTTCCAGGTCTCGACAGTGCGCGGACGCCTTGTAGGGCCTGAGCTCGTACTCTTTCCTGGTCACATAACTTCTTCTTACTGGGAAGCTTTGTGACAACGAAAGTTGCAGGTATCGACAGCCATGGTGGTGGGGGCTTGAACTCTGGATGTGGAGAGTCCCTGCCCTTCTCAAGGAGAGTGCTTGCGAGCTTGAAGGAGTCCAGGATCACTGCCGCCTGTGCCAGCCAGGTATTGGAGTGGATAAAAGTACCCACCCGTCCCAGAGCTGTCACAAGGCTCTGACTCAGCTCAGTTATCCTGGGGCTCTGGACCAACTTGGCAAGAAAGTCGACCTCCAGCCTTCTGACCCGTGATGTTAATGAAGGCAACGAAGCCTCCATTCGGAGGTTAACGATCTTAGTCCAAGGTTGAGCTCCCAGGATAATCCTTGCTGCGGCATTTTGGCAAGGCTCCAGGTCTTCAAGCTTGGCAGTCGCCACATTTATGAGAGCTGGGGCAGCGTAGTCCACCAGACTGCGGACTGCGTGCACATAGAATGTGCGAAGGACCCGATGCGTGGCACCGAGTGCCTTCCCCGTCATTGCTCTCATAACTGTGGTTCTTGCCTTCAGTCTCTCCTGGAGATAGGTAAGTTCCCTCTGAAAGGTGAGCCTCTCATCAATCCAGACCCCCAGGTACTGATACTGGTGAACCCAGTCCAGCCTAAGGTCCTGGATGGTGAGGTGCTTCCCCTCTGTCCTGAGTCTCAGTGCCATAGCTTTCGACTTTGTAGGGGAGATCTTTAACCCCAACCTGCTACATTCCGTCGCCACAGTGCTTAAACAGCGTTGGGCCCTGTTGAAGCACTGCCGTTTCCCAGTAATTAAGAGCGCAATGTCATCTGCATAGCAGATGACCTTGCACCCCTGTGGTAGAGGTAGTTCCAGAATGTTGGAGACGAGCACATTGAACAGAGTGGGGCTGAGGACCCCCCCTGTGGAGTGCCATTCTCCAACATTCTAGCCTCCGATATGTGACCTTGAAAGCGTACTTTCGCAGACCGGTGACTGAGATAGTCAGCAATCCAAGAGAGCAGCTTGCCTTTTACACCCTTGCGAGCAAGGGTGTCTAATATCACAAGTGGACTGGCCAGCTCAAACGCCTTTTCCAAATCCAAAAAGACCACAATGGACGGTGTTCCACTGACAGCATTGAGGAGTGTTGCTATACTGTTTCCTGTGCCAGTGCCTTTGCAGTAAGCATGGATATGCTCATGCAATGGGCCCAGTTTCCACAGCAGCCTGTTTAGCACCATCCTCTCTGCTGTCTTGCCCATGCAGCTTGTCAGGCTGATGGGGCGGTAAGCACTAGGTTCCTTTGGCTTTGGAATTGGCGTTATGATTGCCGTCTTCCAGGCTGTTGGTAGCTTGCCAGTCCTCCAAGACGCGTTTATCACCCTTAGAAGTGCCTCGTCACCCGCTGGTCCAAGGTGGGCCAGCATGGAATAGGTGACGAGGTCCTCTCCAGGTGCCGTGTCTGAGCTGGTCTTGTGTGTGACCCGTAGCTCCTGAAGCGTAAAGCTAGCGTCAGTAACATCCGACCGACTCACCATGTCCTCAACACCTTGGCGCCTCACTCCTTGGAGGTCCTGCAATGTGTCTTGAACACACTGCGGGAGTGAGGTGCTGCTGGAGCGAGAGACAAACTCCTGCACCAGCATCTTCGCCTCAGCATCAGGGGCATGATGAGTGCATCGTGGTTGAGTCCTGCCAGTAGCCCTACGGAGCTTAGACCACAGCTCTGCTAGGGAGGTGTGAGCAGTAAAGCCCTCGCACCATTCAAGAAATTTAGCTCTTCTGGCATCTGTAGCTATGACGTGAGCGTCATGTACTGCAGCGCGCAAGTTGGCCAAATTAGTCTGAGTTCGGCGCCGTCGGAAAACACGCCTAAGCATGTTCACCCGATGGTTGGCCTCTCTCACCTCGGGGGTATAATACCAGCTGTTCTTATGTTCTCTGGGGGACTGGCGAGTCTTTGGGATGGCTCTGTTGGCAGCCACCTGAATGGCTGCAGAAAAGTCAGCTTCCAACGTTTCCACGTCCTGTGGTGGAACGTAGGACGCTGCCCATTCTTCAACAGACTTCTCAAACACTGTCCAGTTTGCCGAAGCTGTCTTCCACCTGGGAACAGGTAATACAGCTGGTATGGGTGGTGAATCCCGTATGTGCACAGAGACACCAAAGTGATCGCTAGTGACAATAGGATGCACCTCCCAGGTTACCCTAGGGAGGAGAGTGGCCGTCGCCAAGGTCAGATCAAGTCGTCCACCTTGCACGTGCGTCGGATTTCCATCATTCAACAACGCAATGTCAGGGCATTCGTCTAATAATGAACTTAAGTGGTGCCCAGCGACATTGGGCCCTTGGATCGACATTAAAATTTCATGGTGGGCGTTGAAGTCCCCTCCTATGATGAGGAGCCTGTCCGCAGCAAGAGTACACACTTCTCCAAGGTCCAGTTCAGCTCTCAGGCCCCTGTATATGTTGTAGATGGTGTACGTTTCATGGGCCCGATGGAGTCGAACCGCAAGAACTTCTACACCATCCCCACATGATACAGGGTCCGTGATTTCACTGCAGGGGATGGATGATTTGACTAAGATCATGCACCCTCTAGCAGTGAGTGAACGAGGGAGGGAAAAGATGCGATATCCCGGAAATCGCACCTCGTCGCTCACCAATGTCTCTTGGAGAAGCATGATATCGTAATCATGCTCTTGCGCAAGCGCAAGGAGATACGAACTTTTACTGCGGAACCCGTTAAGGTTCCACTGTAGCAACCTCAAGTGATTATTGAACAGGGCGATGTTCTTCCCTGTCAGTTTCCATGGCGGTCTCATCTTGCTCTCCCCGGTTAGAGGACAAGATGGGTTGCGACTTTGAAACAGTGGGTGCCTTTTCTTCCTCATCAGAAGAGGAGTCTTCAAGCCTCAATGCAATTTGACGTTGGGGCCTAGCAGAAGACACTCTCCTGGTCTTAGATGTAGTGGGCGTGTCTTTCCCAATGGTGAAGGCGGGTGTGTCAGGCTTGGGGGAGGTGGAAGGGGAGGAGGAGGAGGAGGTTGAGGAAGAGGAAGAAGTGGTGGAAGAGGCAGGGGAGGAGGCAGGGGAGGAGGAGGTAGAGGGGGAGGGAGTCCTCTCCTTTCGCCTTGGATTCCTCTTCTCTTTTAGGAGCTTGAGCACATTCTTTACGGACCTGTTCACCAGCTCCAGCATCTTGCTGGTGTCATCATCGCCATAAGTCGAGGCGACAGCAGCAACAACGCCAGTCACTATCAGCTCGATGTCATCCTCTTTGAGGGGGATGACATCGGACGGATATTCAGGTGGAGAGGACCGTCGGTCCTGTGCTCGTGGGGTTGGTACGGGGGGTGTGGGTTTGGCTTTGGATTTAGGGTTGGGATTAGAGGCAGGTGTGGATTTGGAGATGGGTGCAGGTTTGGAGGTGGGAGCGGCCTTTTTGGGAGCTGGTTGTGTCTGTGTGGGAGCTGTCTTCAATGTTGGGAAGTGCGCCTGATTGTTCAAATCAGGAGCACTGTGTGTAGGTGGTGCAGTGGCAGGAGACTGTTTCCTGCTGCCCCATACAAATGTTCCTGGGGGGGCAGGTATGAAGTCCTGCTGTTTCTCTGTCCTCTCCTTTGAGGCAATGGCCTGCATCTGACGCACTGCGCACCCGGTATTCCAGGCGTGGTGCTTCTTCCCACAGTTCGGACACTTTGGAACAGTCTCAGTGCCAGCTTTGAACTTGTCGAGACAAGTCTCCGTGGCATGAGGCATGCTACAAATTCCGCACCTGTGCTGCTTAGCAGAGCACCTCGCCTGGTGATGACCGTAGCGCTGACATTTAAAACAGCGGAGAGGATCAGGGATGTACGTTCGTACATCATGCCTGCCATACCAACCCAGGTCAATAGTATCAAACGGTTCGCCTCTAATAGTTATAAGGACCTGGCGTGTCGGCGTCTTGTCCCACCGGCGCATTCTCGTGGCCGCGATTACCTGTGGGTGTTCCTCAATGACCTCGGTAGTGAAAGAGGTGTGGTAATCGTGTACCACGAGACGATGCTTCCGGTCTTCAGGGTTTAACCGCTCTAAGTTCGGCTTACCATTGAGCGTCTTGGTCCTGTCCAACTCCTCGACGACGTCGTAGCTGCTCGGTAGCAGAAGCACGCTACCATCGCCGAGGGGTCGAAGGGACAAGAGCTGACCGCGGAGAGGGCCCTTCTCTAGTGCTCTCACCACTTCAAACGCAGTGTCGTATCCTGCTGAGGGTACGACCTTGAACGTGGGGAGCTTGCCACCCTTAGTATTAGCTGGGGCCATCACTACGGTAGCTTCGCTACTCAATGGAGCCGGCGAACTCGGAGCGCAGCGACGCTTCTTGGACACGCAGGTCCATGAATCAGTGTCCGCCATGGCGGCACTGAAAACGAGAAAAGAATAATCCTAATCGTAAATGTATTCGTGTGTCCTATCGATCCTCAACAACTCGCGGAAAAAAGAAAAAAAAATCGTAATCTAAGGGCAAGAGATCGCGGGCGTTACCTAGCGCGTTCGTACCGTGTCTTATCCTGTCTATCTGTAAGCAGTTCACGAAATTACGAGGCTCGGTTGCGCGAGGGTGCGCGAGACCGGGCTAATGCTTGACGAAGGGTCCCCCCTCTCCCGCCGTGAAAGCGATTTTTGAAAGAACCACAAGGGCTACGCTAACCGTGCAGGGAGAGTTATATGGGGCATAACCTGCCAGAGCGAGATTCCGCGAAGTAAGGGGGAATTAGCTCGGGTAGCAGGGCAAACGTAATATTAGCAGCAGCACGACAAACAGAGCGAGTGTCTCGGGTATTTGCGGCTGAAATCTTGAAGAATCACGTGGCGAGACGACGAAGCGAGAGTGTCCATACAGAGCGAAATATCTTTTCTCGCGGTACAGGCTAGCTACAGGACAGGATAGATAAGATGGAGGAGAGGGGGTGAGGGGGGGTGTGTGTGTGAGTGTAAGAGGTAAGGGAGAAATGGAAGGAAGTCGTAGTTATGATAGATGTGGGGCAGACCCACTTGCGACTTTGATACTAATTTTTAAGTTTTTTGCGTTAGAGAATCAGATGCCCGTTGATGGAAGGCTGGTCTATTTTTGAAGATTGTAATGTTGTTCTTTTGTTCTTGTTCTTCTCCTTGAGTTGTTGCAAGTTGGCTGTTAGTTGTTAGTTTTTTTTTTTTTTTTTTTTTTAAGTATACTACTATTCTTACCTATGTGTAGGATTGAAATATTAGGGGTATCTTTTTGTCATCCATTATTGTGAAGTGGTGGGGGGAGATCTTGAATTCAATATTCGTATGCTTTTTTTTTTTTTCTATTCAATGAGTATGATTTTATTTTTATTCCCTTAAGGGGGTGACGGCTAGTGATTTTTGTTTTTAAGTTGTTTACATATACGATTTTTTGGGGGGGTATTGATTCTATTGCCATGCTCATTGATTTGGATGATATCACGTGCGATTTGTTCGCACATGTTATCATCTTATTTTTAAACAATAACAATAACAATAATGGTTAGTAGGGTTAGTTGGATTTAAAGGGTGATATGTATTTTATGTGTGTTTGTTATGTTTGCATTATGTATTTTGGTTCGGGGGGGGGGGCTGTTTATGATGGGAGACACTCTAGGCCACCAATTGTGATCGTGTCCGTGTTCTGTGTCTATGTTTTCGCTGGTTTGTACTAAGTCTGGGTTTGTGATTGTGAGTTTGTTCCATGTTCTGTAAGCTAGTCTGTAGAGTCTTGTGTTAAGTGGTTCGAGTTTGTGTTGTATGTGTAGTTCTTCTATTGTGTTAAGGTATGGGGGTATGGAGTGTGTGGCGAATCGTAGTGTTTTGTTTTGTACTGCTTGTAGTTTTTGGAGTTGACTTGGTTTTAATGTGATTGTTGTGATTGGTATATATTCAAGTTGTGGTCTTATGAGTACTTTGTATAATCTTAATAGTAGTTTGGTGTCTAGGTTTCTGAATCGTTTTATTGTGTGTAATGTTTTTTCTGCTTGTAGTTTTCTGTTGTTCGTGTGTGTTTGTAGGCCTCTGTTTCCAAGTGTTAATCCTAGTATCTTTATGTTTCTTTGTTTGTGTATATGCGTGTCTCCTATCCATATTTCTGCTGGTTTCTGTGTTGATATGTTGAGTAGTTGAAATTTTGTTGTGTTTGTCTGTATTTTCCATTTTTGTTCGTATGTGTTTATTGTTTCTATTGTTCTGCTTGTTTTGAGTGCTAACATGTTTTTTTCCTTTTTTACTTGGGTATGTTATGATTTGTGTTAAGTCGTCTGCAAATTGTACGTGTGTGACTCCGTGTGTTGGTTTGGGGGTGTCGTGTGTGTAGAGGTTAAATAGTGTTGGTGAAAGAATGCTTCCTTGGGGGACTCCACTGTGTATGTTAAAGAGTCTTCCTGTATAATGGTGTATTCGTATTTGTGCGTGTCTGTTATCTAGGTAATTACAAAGTATTCTTGTTAGTATGTCTGGGGGGGTGTTTGGTGTATTTTGTATTTGAGTCCTGTGTGCCATATTTTGTCAAATGCTTTTGTAATGTCTCGTGATACTATGTTACATCCGTGTTTGTGTCTTTGGCTTATGGCAATTGTTTCGTATATTGTGGCTATGGCTGTGTGTGTTCCTCGTCTTCTTGTAAATCCATGTTGGTTTTCGTTTATGAGATTGTTGTTGTATAAGTGTTTGAGTAGTCTTTGTTGTAAGAGTTTTTCTAGTATTTTTCCTGGGACTTCGAGTAGTGATATTGGTCTGTAGTTGTTTATGTCTGTTGGGTTTTTTCCGTGTTTGGGTATGAATGTTAGTGTGGCTGTTTTGAATGTGTCGGGGAAGTATCCCATGCTGAATGTTTCATTGAATATTTCTGTGAGTAGTTGTAGTGTTGAGTCTGGAATGTTAGTTAATGTTATTTTGTTTATTTGTGATTGTCCAGGTGCCTTGTTTTTTTTTTTATGATGTGTTTGATGTTATATAGTGTAAAGGGTTTTGTGAGTGTATTGTCTGGGTCGAGTCGTCTCATGTCAGCTAAGTTGATAGGTGTAATGTCGTCTTGTATTTCTTGGATTTGTGTTGTTATTGTTCTTTCGTGTTCCATGTCAAATGTTGCGTTTTCTGCTGGTGTGATTCTGAATATATTTTTCCAGTGTTGTCTGAATATGTGTTCTTTGTGTTTGTCTTTATATATTTTTTGGTTGTTGTGTATAATGTAAGGGGTGGTGTTAGTAGGTGTTCCTGTTAGTCTTTTGATTTGTGTCCAGAATTATTGGTTGCTATTGTATTGTAGGTTTATTTTTTGTATTTCGTTGTTCCAATGTTCGTTGTATAGTTGTTCGTTTTCTTCTAGTAATTGGTTTCTGATGTCGTGTAGTGCTTGTTTTGCTTGTGGTGTCCATATTCCGGTATTGTGTGCTTGTGTTTGTAGTTGTTGGTATCGCCATTGTAGTAGTTTTAGTGTGTCTGATCGTCTTGGGTGTGGTAGAGTTTTTTGCGTTGTTTTGGGGATGTGTTTGTCCATGGCTTGTTTTATCATGGTGTACCATATGTTAAGTTTGTCGTCGATGTATTGTTTGTTGCGTGTTGTTCTCTGTCTTTGTTTGTCGTATTTTGTCCTCTCTGTGTTTAGTGTATTCTTGAATCCTGTCCAGTCTGCTTTGTGGAATATATATCTTTCCGGTGTGGGTGTTATTATAGGTTTTGTTGCTAGTGTTAAGTATATTGGGATGTGGTCTGATGTAGTTAGGTGTCCTGGTGTGATTCTGTAGTTTAGATGATGGTGTCTGTTTGTTAGTATTATGTCTGGTGTTCCTTGTCCGTTTTGTGTGATGTAGGTGGGGAAGTCTGGCCCTAAGTGTGTTATGTGTCTTCTTTGTATTAGTTGTGCTATTTGTGTTCCTGTGATGTTTGCGTTGCTGTGTCCTAGTGTGGGGTGTTTAGCGTTCATGTCTCCTATTATGTATACTGGTAGTCTTTTTCTGGTTAGTCTTAGTATGTCGTTTATAGGGAAGAGGGGGCGTCTGGGGGGTAAGTATAACGTTGCTATTATTATTGGTCCTTGGTTTGTGTCAATTTGAAGCGCTAGTATTTCGTCTTGGAAGTCGTCTAGTATTTTGTGTTTAATGTTGTGTTTGATTGCTACTGCTATACCTGCATGTGTTTGATTGTAGTCGTTTCGTCGGTGTACTGTGTAGTTGTGTATTTTTAGTCTGTCTGGTGTGCCTATCGAGTTTAATAGTATGATGTCTGGTGTTGTTATGTTGTATATGTTACAGAGTTCGTTTCTTCTGTTGAATGTCCACTGTATTATGTTGTGTTGGATGATGTGTATTTGTTCCATAGTGTTGGGTAGAAGTGTGTTGTTGTGGTTGTTTATTCGGCGTTGTGTGTCCAGTGGTGTTCTTGTCGTGGAGGTCAAAGTGTCCTTGTTTGAGTTTGTTGAATTTGGCTTGGTTTACTCTTACTATGTTGTGGTGTGTTAGGTTTATTTTGTCTGTGGCTATTTGTGCAATGATGTCCTTTTCTTTGTGTGGTGCTGTGTATATTATTTTGATTTTTT
Organism: Oratosquilla oratoria; assembly: GCF_046742065.1. NCBI lineage: Eukaryota > Metazoa > Arthropoda > Malacostraca > Stomatopoda > Squillidae > Oratosquilla > Oratosquilla oratoria. The sequence continues at coordinate 111,342 of NW_027467748.1, forward strand.
GTTTGGTGATAAGTGTTTTTAAGGTGTCGTGTGTGGGTTCTGTTGGTATCTGTTCTGTTTCTGATGTGACAAGTTGAAGTCCCAGGCTGTTCCTTTGGTTTGGTGTTCGTTTCTGTGGGGGGTTAGTGTTTTCAGAGTTTGATGAGGGTCTTTTTAGTGTCTGTTCTGTTGTCTCCATGGGTTCTGTGGTTTCTGTGGTCTGTGTGTTGGTGGGTGTTATGACTGGTGTTGTGATAGGTTTGGTGTGGTTGCTGAGTGCTTTTGCTAGTTGTGTAGTGTTGATGGCTTGTGGGGGGATTATGACTGTTGGGAGTCCGTTGGCTTTGTATATTGCGTCAAGTGTGGTTTGAAATGTACCTGGTTCTTTTGTGTCCATGAGTGTAGCTAGTGTGATGGCTGTGTTAATTGCTGTCATGTGGTGAAGTGATGAGTTTGTAGTTGTTGGTGTAGGGAGGAGGGCGGGTTTTTGTTGTGTGGCAGTGGCGTAGGTTTGTGTGTTGGTGTGTGGTTGTTGGTTTATTTGACTGTTGATCTGTTTACATTTCTCCTTTTTCTTGGGGCACCGCATTGCCACAGCTGGGTGGTCTCCTTCGCAAAGGAGGCACTTAGTTATGGCACAGGTGCATTGGTTTTGTCTGTGTTGTGTAGACGCGCAGTTGGAGCAAATTGTGTATGTGGATTGGTGTGGGCATTGTTTGCGTGTGTGTTCAAGTGAGTAGCAATTAGTGCATTGGGGGATGTATGTGTATGTTTCCTGTCTGAGTGCGTGTGTGGGGAATGATTGAGAGAAAATTTTAAGTCCCTTTAGGAGGCATTCTTTCACCATTTGTGGATTCAAATTTGATTTTGAGGATTGTCTTAATGCGTGGTAGTTTAATGACTTGTGTGACGTGTGTGTTGGTGTTCAGTCTTTCGATTTCTGTTTTGATTTCTTCTTGGGTGTGTTCTGTGACAAAGGGGTCTACTTGTGTAATAACTAGTGTTCTGTGTGCATTGAGTTCTGGTGGGTCTAAGATTTCGAAGCCGTTGGTGTTGAAGGTTGTTTTTGTGGTCTTTTTGCAAAGTGTTTCTGTGGTCGTGTCATCAGTAATCAGTATGAATGCTGTGTGTAGTGTAATGAGTTTTTGAATGTAGATGTTATTTTGGCCTAGAGTGTTCCATAATTCTGATGTTCGTTGTTTGCCTTGGGGACGTAAGTCCCGTATCATGATTCAACCCATTGCGCTCAGCGCAATGGGTTAGACGTCCTCGTGTTCTTGTGTGTTTTGTTTGTGTGATTCGTGTCGTGTAAGGGGGTGGTGATTGTGGGGCGATTGTTGTTGGGGGGGGCGGGGGGCAGGAAACGTTAGTTGTTGTTAGTTAATGGAAAGTCTCGGCGACTACACTGATAATGCCGTGAACGTGTATATGGGAGAGTGGTTCGGCGCGGGAGTCGTGGGGGACGGCTACTATCTCTGGTGAGCTATGGCCAAGCACGCACGCGTCTATGCCAGTTGTGCCAAAGGGGCACGAGACTGGGAGGGGGTTCCCCCTCTACTGCAGAACAGACCAAGTTTTAAAGACCTCAAGGGCTTTGGCTGTCTGCAGCAGAGTTAAGGGGACATATCATCCAGCAGAGCGAGTTCTCAAGAATTGAGAATTATCTCGGGTACTGGGTATTTCTTCGGTATGCAATAAACTTTGCGCAGCGACGATCTTCACACTTCGGTGGTTGGGCAACAAGTCGACACAGACTATAATAATAATAAATCTAAGACAGTTAAGTAAGAATGTGGGGGTGTAAGGGGGGGAGGGGGAGATAGAGGAAGGTAAAGTTGAGAAAGTGAAAGAAGAGTAAGTGCAATAGTGTGGGGCGGACCCACTTGCATGGTGTAATTATTTCATTTTGTGTGGTCACCCTATCTATTCTAAACATAATAATTTCCCTATCTAGCTAATCATCATATAATTGGTGTGAAGGAAGGACTCATTTCTGTTATACATTTTAGTTTGTCTTTACGTTAAATAGTGATATTATTATATCTGATGTTATTTCTATGATATAATATGAGTCCTTCCTTCATTGTGCACATAATAATAGTTTTATAAGAGTTGGGAGCAGGTGTGATTCTATGTAGGCTTTGTGCCGTGAATATTGGGTAAGTAATAGTTTGGGTTTCATTTAATTCAAGTTGTATTTACTATCAAGTTGTGTCATACCTGCTCCCAGTTAAATTATATATACATATATTTATATATATATATATATATATATATATATATATATATATATATATATATATATATATATATATTTTTTTTGAAGGACAAGTGTGAATTTATGAGGCTTATGTGCCTTGTGACTACTATTTGTTGTGTATTAATTTTATTGTTCTCACGTATCCTTCCTGTTATTTTTTTATTTATTTTATTTTTATATCTATTTGTTTATTTATTTATTTTTATATATATATATTTTTTAATTATGTGTGCATTTGCGTATACATACGTATATGTATATATATCAATTAGCTAGTGGCCGAGTGGTGGAAAGGTTGGGGGTTAGCCAAGTATGGTTTTCAGTCTTGGCCAGTATTTATGGTCTTGTGATTTTTGAGTGGGCTGTGGGGGTGGAGGTAATATTTCATCTGTAAGTATTTTGTTCCAGGTGTTGCTGCTTAGCCGAATTAGTCTGGCGTGTATTTGTTCTAGGTTTGTTGTTTTGTGTAATTGTTCCGTTGTTTCTAGGTATGGTGGTGTGTGCTTTAGTATTCTTCTTATTGCTTTATTTTGTAATTTTTGCATTTTGTTTATGTTTGTGGGTGTACTTGTGATTGTGATTATTGGGGGGTATTCTAATTGTGGTCGTGCTAGTGTTTTGTATAGTTTTATTTTCGTCTTTGTGCTTAGTCCCCTGAAACGTCTTAGTCTATTTAGTGTAGCGTTTGTTGTTTGTATTCTGTTTGTGATGTGTCGGTGTATGCCTTGTGGACTTATGGTGAGGCCTAGGATGTGTGCTTGTCTGTTGTATGGTATAATGGTGTTGTTTATCTTTATTGGAGGTGGTTGGCGTGATGAAATGGGAAGGAGTTGGAATTTTTTAGTGTTTGTGGAGAGTTTCCATTGTTTTTCGTATGTGTTTAGTTTGTTAATTTCATGTTCTGTTTTCCTGGCAAGCATTTGTTTTGCTGTAGTGTTTGGGTATGTGATGATTTGTGTAACGTCGTCTGCGTATTGTATTGTGTAGCTTCCGTGTGAAGGTGGTGGTATATCTGATGTGTATAAGTTAAAGAGTGTTGGAGACAGTACGCTTCCTTGTGGTACTCCGCTGCGGAGTGGGAAGGCTGGTCCGATGTATGTGTTTATTTTTATTTTAGCGGTTCTGTTGTCAAGGAAGCTGCACAGTGTTTTTGTAATGGTGTCTGGGAGGTGTGTTTGTAGGATTTTGTATTTAAGGCCTTCGTGCCAAACTTTGTCGAAGGCCTTAGATATGTCTCGTGATATGATGTTGCATGCTTGGTTGTGTCTTCGTGTTTCTGCTATTGTTTCGTATAAAATGGCGAGTGCTGTGTGTGTTCCTTTGCCAGGTGTGAATCCGTGTTGGTGTGGGTTGAGCATGTCGTGTTCGTGTAAGTGTGCCATTAGTCTATTTGTAATTAGTCTTTCGAATATTTTGCCTGGTGTTTCTAAAAGTGATATGGGTCTGTAATTTTGTATTTGTGTGTTGTCTTTGTTTTGTTTTGGTATAAATGTGATGATAGAGTTTTTGAATTTTTGTGGGAAGTATCCTAGGCTGAGTGTTTCATTGAATATGTTTGTGAGTAGTTGTATTGTTGTTTTAGGTGTGTGTGCTAGTATTTGTTTTGTGATGCCTGATTGTCCTCGTGCTTTGTTTCTAGTGTGTTTTATTATGTTTTTAACGTCTTCTGGTTGTATGGGTTGTCCGATGTAGGTGTCAGTGTCTAGTCTGTTTAAGTCTATGTTTGTGTAAGGTTGTGTTCGTTGGTATTGTTGTGTTATGCAAGTATTTTTGTTTCATGGTTTGTGTCAAATTGTGTGTTCTCCTCTGGTGTGATTTGGAATATCTTTTGCCATACTTGTCTAAATGCATTTTCTTTGTCTTTATCGTCGTGTAGTTTTACGTCGTTGTGTGTAATGTAGAGCAAAGTGTTGGTGTTAGATCCAAGTAGTCTTTTTATTGTATGCCGGAAGTCTTGTGGTTTTTTTGGGTTAAATTTGATATTTGCTATTATTTTGTTCCATGGACACAGACTATCAGATTTTGTGGACATTATATACCCCCGTTATAGCTCATCTTGCCGGCCGTCTGGGAATGGAGCCCGCTGATTGGCTAATCGTTCCCCATCCCTTGCGAGCTAGCGCAGCTAAGGTCCAGCCCCATAAGAAAAAAAAGAAGAAAAAAAAAAAAAAAAAAAAAAGGGGATTTCTCACTTCCTACGGAATGGGAGTGGGATTATGAGTGAGTTAATTCTCTGGGATTGTCGTCGCCAAGCAATTTTATTCAGCTGAGGGGAACCTCGTGGTTCCAAGGACGATTTTAGTTCTATTTTTGGGCTAAAAAAATAAAAGCCAATTTGGGCTTTGCAGTTAGTCCATGTTGGACTTAAAAGAATGGTATTGATCTCTTTTTTATATATCTTATCAGCTTCATGCTCTTTCTACGTTTCCTTTATTGGAAAGTTAGTTTTCTAAGGGCTATTCATATTCTATTATTTTTTTCTAAAATGTTATTTTCATTTAATGTGGGCTTATCTATATATATACTTTTTTTCTTGGGCTTCTTTTTTTATCTTTTTTTTTTCCAATGTGGGCTTCATGGAATCCTTTCTTTTTTGGGCTATATTCACTGCCTCCAGGAATTGATATCACTTCTTGTACGATACCAACCTGGAGGTGTCCTCCACTGAGGAGCGACTGGGCACAACATCAACTCCTCCGGGTTCGGGATGAGCCTTAAATACACCCTCGTGGGCTGGTGCGTCTTTGGAGAAGGCGCTTCTTTGGGCTCCTCTTCAACGGGCTCTGGGGCTTTTATCGTCCTTGAATGAGCCCTTGGGCTTGGGCCTCGTCTTCTTTCTGGAGTAGGCCGGGGGGGAAGTCTTCTCCAAAGTGGAACCCCCGGCCGCTCCATGGTCCTCATATTCTCTTGTGGGCAGGAACTTTTGGGCGAGACTCTCCGCCAATCCTGGCACTGGGGCCTGGTCCAGGATCTCTGACGCACGCACACACACACACATACGCACTTATGAAATATAAAGAATGGATTAGGTCGAAATGGGATGAGAATGGTTAGAATATTTATTTCAAAATGTTTTGTCACAATCAGAAAACGTTAGAAAAATCTCTATGTGTATATAAAGGGGATATTTGTTTGAAAATATTTAAAGTCACATGTACTGGGGAACGATTGAGTACTGGTGGAGTGGTACTGGAGTGCGTGATTCACCATGGTCTTGGATAACGTGTTAGACCTGGATTCGACAGCTATTTCCCTCCCGGAAGAGAGCTCAGAGCTCATATAGGACCGATCTATGGGTAATGCTGTGAACTTACACGCACACGCACACACACCCAACTCCCCTCTCAGGAGAGTTGGAGTAACGGCTCGCAGCAAAGTAATACTTAAATTATTTCAGTCCAGGGCGGGCAAGAACTCGAACCATTGCACCATGGAGATGTGTGTGTATGTATGTATGTATGTATGTATGTGTGTGTGTGTGTGTGTGGTGTGTGTGTGTGGTGTGGTGTGTGTGTGTGTTTGTGTGTGTATGTGTGTGTGTATGTATGTATGTGTGTCTGTGTGCGTGTGTGTGCAGGTGTGTCTGTGTATGTGTGTGCAGGTGTGTGTGTGTGTGTGTTCATGTATGTGCGTGTGCGTGTGTGTGTGCATGTGTGTTTGTGTGTGTATGTATGTGTGTGTCTATATGTAAACTACGCATATGTATGTGTGTACAGTATGCACGAGATCTAAATAACCATAAGATGTCTTCAGATGAGAAATTTAAAGAATAAGAAAGGAGAAAGAAAAAAAAATATATCCATATGCACTTTGTAAAGAGAATGAGACCAGAGCCAGCCAAATAGGGTGGAACGATAATCGTACAAAGAGTTGGAGAAGAAGGGAATTTTGCGAAAATTGGAACATCGCGATAAAGAAAAAAGGGACGAGATTATAACCGAAATTCCTTATTGACAATAACAGATTTCTTTTTTTATTATTGTGCTGACACTAGCCACGCAAGAGGTCGTGTTGGCAATCACGTTGAACGTGTTCGAGTCTGAGAAGACACAAGAGCATTGGGGGACCTGATAGAAGAGTCTTCTCACGTAGTAGTGCAGATTTCGCGAAGAGGAGTGAGCGCTCATAAAGATCTTGTAAGTTTGGGATTAAAATGGAAATCCTCCTAAAAGGACTACTATTACAGACATACGTGATTCATCAGAGCTCTTTCTCTCTCTCTCTCTCCTTTTTCTTTCTCTCTCTTTCATATATATATATATATATATATATATATATATATATACATATATATATATATATATATACTATGTACTCGCATATACATTCTCATATATATATATATATATATGTATATATATATATATACACGCACACACATATACACATATATATATATTAGGGTGTCCCAAGAAACCGAAGTGAATCGGACACACTCCAGCACTTGTTGCCCTTGTTTCCTGTCGTGACAAGTTTAAACAGGAAAATTTTCAGCTTCCTATCTCGTCTTTTACTGGTCGCGCATTTCATTCAGTTTTCTGCTGGGAGTCAGAGAGTGAAGTTGTGCAGCGGTCACTGGCATAGCGTGCAGCGGTCAGTGTTGTAGGGGCATTAGGTGAGCTCTATTTTACAATAACAAATATTTTTCTGTGTTACTTTGTTTATTTGGTGAAGGTGAGGGAAGGTGGGTGTGAAAGATAGGTAATAGAGAGAGGAAACAGGAAAGACGTGTGAGAGAGAGAGAGAGAGAGAGAGATAGGCTAAGGTGTGTGAAACTTATTCTGTCATTTTTTGTTTCCAGGTCTAACGTAATGGCGTGTAAAACACGATCTAAGGAAGTCCCCAACATCGTCATTTCCGGGGAATCGTCTTCCGTCGATAGGCGAGGTTCTCCAGGTGTTTTTGTTCCATCACAAGATCCAGAAGGAGGTTCTTCTTGTTGCAGCAGCTTCTACAGCTGAGAAGGTCATGGAAGTGTGGCGACGTGCGAACATTCCGACGTCGGATGTGTCGTGGGTGAAGAAGAAGATCCTCAAGCTGTACAAAGAGTACTGCACCTTGGCGAAATCAAAGTCACGAAAAACGGAGATGGAAGAAATGAAGAGAAGCATCTTCAGAGACAGCCTCGAAGATATGTTCGACATCGCGCATTCTAAGGCAATGGAAGCGAAGATCCCCAAGGAAGACAAGGCATTCTTGAAGGCTCAGAGGGAGGACCGGCAGAGCTGCTCCATGGCTGGCGTGGAGGAGGCAGGTATTCCCAGGAGCCGACCTTCCTTGAGCTGAGTCCTGAAACATGGAACACAGATTCGAGTTTCAAGTGCGCAAAGAAGCGAGTTGGTGTCCTGAAGGTCACGAACGACCTCGCAGAACGAGGAATAGCCCTCATTCAACGCTTCTTAGGCAGACGGACGAAGGAAGAAAGGCAAACCCAGTTCCTCTTGAAGCTTGCCCGCCTCCACACGAAAGCCGTCCCGAAAAAAAGGAAGGCGGAACTCAAGAAGAATGTACTGGAGTAAGAAGAAGAGAAGATCTTTGTTTTCTGCAGGAAATCAGAAGTCGATGCATCAGTTACATTACTGATCAAAATTTAGTTGTCCTGAGACGTAATTGTTGATGAGGTAAAATATCTTGCCTTATGATGATTATATTATCAATATATTGAAAAGGGAAATTTAATGGAGTTTATATTTATTTTCTTTCAATGGTATTTTATAATAGTTTCAATAAATATGAACTTTCTGCAGCCATTAGTTGTCGGTCTATATGCAATAGAAGAAAAAGCCAGAATTTTATTGTTTGATGGAAATTAAGGTCGAATCTCAGAGGAGCTATAAAAACGTTCATTTTGCGCGACCATTAAATATTGCCCAATGTTCATGAAAATTTGGTGGAATCATTTTCATTTGACAAGGAACCAGAGCAGCATGTGCTGGATTTGATATCATTACTTTGAATTTCTACCTATATACGCTTGGGACACCCTAATATATATACATATATAAATATATATATATATACATATATATATATACATATATATAATATATACACATTTTCTATTAAAAATCACTGCATACTCTGCGTTGGTGATCTTCTTCTTAAGACTTTCTATTTTCCTGAGTATTTTCTTCTCTGAAGCAGGGAGAGAAAATATCACATTTCCGAACGAGTGTTTGGAAATAAAAATCAACATTTGACGACGTTTCTCCTATACATTAGGCATCTTCTGGTAAATTTATTGAAGAATCTTTTTACAAGAATATAAATACAGAAAAAGAGACATAAAGGAGAGGTCAATTGGTAACACGCGTCATGTTCTGTTGGTGACGCGGGATGCTCCGAAGAGTTCTAAAGTGCCGCACATATTTTGTTGAATATTTATTAATGGCATATGGTCTCTAATAAAAACAGCCTCTAAACATTTCAGTTTCTTTCTGTTAGTATCCTTAACCAAAATTGAGGTGCTTTTATTTAGCTGGTCCCGTGTAATGCTGGTATTGTGGGATTTTGTTACGTGGGTTTTTATCGCGCCATTTTGCATATGTTGTGTGAGCCTTTAGGTTAAAGTTTGTGTGGTATGGCCTATATACTCTTCTTGGCAAAGCACACCGTCTTTGTATAAATCACATGAGTATTTATATACCACATTATTTTTCTTGAGAAGAAAATACTCAGGAAAATAGAGTCTTAAGAAGAAGATCACCAACGCAGAGTATGCAGTGATTTTTAATAGAAAATGTATTAATGAAAACCTGCTCCCTAAGTTCACTAATATATATACATATATATATGTATATATATATACATATATATATATATATATATATATATTATATACATATACATATATATATGTACAACACTGAATGGGTCCCAGTGATTAGAGATACATTTTTATCAACCACAATGCACTTTAAGTCAAAGTCATCTAGGCGCTTGCAGAAATTGTAACGTGGTACGCCTGATGACTCGAAGCTATGCGGCCAGAACGTTACCAGTGCCGAGTATGTGTATGAACTCGTGCATACAGACGTATAAGAAAACTTGCGCTGAACTTATATCTCTCCCCATAACCTTATATATTCTGATACCCTATCCCTCCAGCAACTTGGATAACTATATTTCATTTAAGAAAAAAGATTTTCGTTAGGGTTACGGGTTAAAGTTTGTTTGATCATGAACTCCTAGGGTTTTGCAGATAGACCCCCATAACCTTATATATTCTGATGCATTATCCCTCCAGGTACTTGGATAACTATATTTCATTTTAAGAAAAATATTTTCGTTAGGGTTACGGGTTAAAGTTAGGTGGGTTATGGTTAGGTGAGTGATTATTCACGAAGTACTCCTAGGTTTTTGCAGATAGACCCCTATAACCATATATATTCTGAAACCTTATAAATCAAGGTACTTGGAAATAAATCTTTCATTTGTCTATCTGTTGGCTTGTTTATTTGTTTGTTCAGGAACTCCTTGGGTTTTGCATATAGACCCCCATAACCATATATATTCTGATATCCTATCACTTCAGATACTTGCATAACTATATTTCATTTAAAAAAAAAACATATTTTTGTTAGGGTTAAGGGTTAAAGTTAAGTGGGGTATGGTTAGGTTAGAGATTATTCAGGAACTCCTCCAAGGATTATGGATATAGACCCCTATGACCATATATATTCTGAAACCTTATAACCCAAGGTACTTGGATTACTATCCTTCATTTGTGTGTCAGTTTGTTTGTTTGTTTGTATGTTCACGAACTCCTAGGGTTTTGCAGATAGACCCCCATAATCATATATATTCTGATACCCTATCACTCCAGGTACTTGGATAACTATTTTTCATGTTAAAAAAAATCTGTTTTGGTTGGGATTAAGGGTTAAAGTTAGGTGGGGTATGGTTAGGTTAGGGATGATTCACGGACTCGCACTAACGCGCGGGTAATTTGGCTAGTACATATATATATATTATATGTATATGTATATATATATATGTGTGTGTGTATATGTATATATATATATGTGTGTGTGTGTGTATATATATATATGTGTGTGTGTGTATATATGTGTGTGTGTGTGTGTATTATATATATATATATATATATATTATAATAAAATAGTAGCCGCTGTCTGTCTGTCTGATTGTTTGTACACGAACTCCTCCTAGGGTTGTAGAGATAGACCCCCATAACCATATATATTCTGATACCCTATCACTCCAGATACTTGGATAACTATATTTCATTTTCGAAAAAAAAATTGGTTAGGGTTAAGGGTTAAAGTTAGGAGGTTTATGAAGTATCCCCTGAAGTCGCGTAGTATCTTTTGTGACTTAAGAATTAATATGATTAAACAAACCATTGTATGTATCCATAAATATTATTTACATTTGTTAAATTAATGTTGCCACAAACCATGATAGCTTTTGTAAGAAGGAAGCATGTTTATGGAAAATGATTATATAATTTTACCAAATGTTGAAATGTTGGTTATTTTCATTTAATTTTTGTGCGGGCGGAAATAGTTCCTTCACAAGCTCCTACGTTTTTGCAAATAAACCACTATAACTATATATATTCTGAAGATAAATAAACTAGATATATTTCTTTACCTTTCAGCTGTAAACATTTATTGTCAATCCACACACACACACAAAATAATGTGTAAACATATTTGTATTTGTGTATGCATGTATTTTCAAAGTAGGGTTTCCCAACTTCGGGAGGTGGGGCGCACACCTGGGAGGGGGGAGTATTTAAAGCTATATTTAATTCTAAAAAATATTTTGGTTAGGGTTAAGGGTTAAAGTTAGGTGGTTTATGTTGAGGGAACACGCCACTGCTGTAGTCCCCCCTTAAGTTATTATTTTGTTAACATAAGAATCAATCAAATTAAACAAACCATTGTATGTGTTCATAAAGATTATTTATATTTGTGAAATTAATGTTCCTACAAACCATGATAGCTTTTGTAAGAAAAAATCATGCAAAACTAAATGGTTGTACAATTTTACCAAATGTTGAAATATTACTTATTTTCATTTAATTTTAGTGCGACGCAAATCTATAATTTACAAACTCTTCCTAGGTTTTTCCAAATAAACCCCCATAACCATATATATTCTGAAGATAAATAAAGTAGATACATTTCTTCACCTTTTAGCTGTAGGCATTTATTGTCAATACACACGCACGCAAATGAATGTGCGCATGGTATTTGTGTTTGTGTATGCATGTATTTTCAAACTAGGGTTTCCCAACCTTCGGGTAGGGGGGCACACATCTGGGAGGGGAGTGTTTAAAGCTATATTTCATTTAGAAATATTTTGGTTAGGGTTAAGGCTTAAAGTTAGGTATGGTATGATTAGTTTAGGGATAATTCACGAAATCGCAGCAATGCGCGGGTAATTGGCTAGTATAAATATATATATATATATATATATATATATATATATATAGATATATATATATATATATATATATATATATATATATGCATATGTATATACGTGGAGTTAAAAACGACAGCATTGTTGTAGTTATTCAGTTTTTCCTCGTATTCTCGTTTTTCCTGATTAGAGATTTGCCACTAACTGGATGAAATGAAACTAAATCACTGTATTCTTCCATTTCTTTCCATTATTTGAGCTCAACGTTTCGTCTTAATGAAGACATTTTCAAGAGTAAACTGAAGTAACAAAAATTACATAATTTCAGTAATGGTGACAAAATTACAAAAGTTACATAAATACAGTAATGGAGACAATTGTGAGTAAAAACAATACTAGTAGAATATGAGGAATATAATATAATTGCAAATGAATACGATGACCATGGTACAGTGGTGGTGGTAGTATTGGTAGTGGTGGTGGTGGTAGTGGTGGTAGCTGTGGTGGTGGTAGTGGTAGTGGTGGTGGTAGTGTTGGTAGTGTTGGTGGTGGTAGTAGTGGTAGTGGTGGTGGTAGTAGTGGTGGTGGTAGTAGTGGTAGTGGTGGTGGGAGTGGTGGTGGTAGTGGTGATGGTAGTAGTGGTAGTGGTTGTAGTGGTGCTGGTGGTAGTAGTGGTGGTAGTAGTGGTGGTGGTAGTAGTGGTGGTGGTGGTAGTAGTGGTGGAGGTAGTGGTGGTGGGGGTAGTGGGGGTGGTAGTCGTAGTGGTGGTGGTAGTAGTGGTAGTGGTAGTAATGGTAGTGGTTGTGGTAGAGGTGACGGTGGTAGTGGTAGTAGTAGTGGTGGTGGTAGTGGCAGTGGTGCTAGTAGTGGTGGTGGCAGTGGTGGTAGTGGTGGCAATGGTGGTGGTAATGGTGGTAGTAGTATAGTAGTAGTGGTGGTAGTAGTGGTGGTAGTGGTAGTGGTAATTGTAGTGATGGTGGCAGTGGTGGTGGTGGTAGTGGTGGTGGTGGCTGCAGTGGTGGTGGTGATTTTGTCTTTGGTTGTGATGACCTTGGTGACTTCCTGATGGTTGTGGTATTGATTGCAGTGGCGATGGTATTTGTAGGGAGTATTGGTAGAAACGGTAATATCAACATCATGATATATTGATAGTAATGATAGCATTAGTGGTGGTATTGGTAGCAGTGGTATGATGGAGACGATGGTATGGTATTTATGGTAGATTAGTGGTGATGATGGTGATGGTGGTGACAGTGACATGGAACATGTCAATGGACATAGTGAACATCGCGATGGTGAATATACAGAAGCTAACTAACCCCCCAAACCTTGTTCATTCTTAACTTAAACCGTTCTCCATTAATCCTCTAATAAAAAAGAAGTCCGTCTCCATAGTGGTTTAACTCCTGTGACCTAACTTTTAAGACTGGCTTTAAATGTCAGCAGAGTTCTTATCTCAGTTAACTTTAAACCATATCTTCCTAAACCACTTCTGTCCTTCTTCTTCTTGAACGAGCTCGTTCCTAATTCAATTGCTCGATTTCTTGTCTTCCTTCATCAGATCTTTAACTTCGTTCTTTACTCCTCTTCCTCTTCATTTTCATTCTTGGTCCATCTCCTCTTATTCCTCCTCTTCTTCCTCAATCTTGTACTTCTTGTCCCCCTCGTCTTCCTCCTCCTCCTCACACACACACACACACACACACACACACACACACACACACACACATCTTCGGAGTGCAGGGAAGAATGTTAGGGGACGATATGCATATAGAAATAAATGAGAGGGTTCCATCACCAACATTTTTGTACTTTATGCATGAGAGCCACCGAGGTACTTGGATGTCGATGTGCCCTTCTCCATTATCTCGTTTAGTTTCTGTATTTATGTTGTCTTCTATTGATCTTCCTTGTGCTCTGAAGACGCCTTCATGATAGACGAAAGCGTTTGGTGTTCCGATCTTTTGATTTCCCTGTCGTTTCTGAAAAGAGGAAGAAAAAAATACGTGTTTGTGTTTGTGTTTGTGTTTGTGTGTGTGTGTGTGTGCGTGTTGCTAAATTTGTAGTGTTCGGGAGGTTTATGGTGGTTATAGGGAGCCTGTAGCAGTGATAGGGAACTTGAGTGGTGATTTTTATTTAGCGACTCTAGAGGTAGTTGGTCAAAGCAAAACACCGTTATAAGAAAAAGAAGAAGATAAATGGGGATTTCTCACTTCCCACGGCGTGGGAGTGGGGTGGTGAGTGAGTTAATCCTCTGGGATTGTCGTCCCCAAGCAATTTTATTCAGCTGAGGGGAACCTCGTGGTTCCAAGGACGATTTTGGTCCTATTATTGGGCTAAAAAATAAAATGCAATTTGGGCTTTGCAATTAGTCAATATTGGGCTTGAAAGAAAGGTACTGATCTGTGTTTTTATATTTTTAATCAGATTCATGCTTCGTCTTTCCATGTTTCCTTTATTGGAAAGTTACTTTCCTAAGAGCTACTCATATTCTATTATTTTTTTTCTGAAATGTTATTTTCATTTCGTGTGGGCTTATCTATATATTTCTTTTCCTTGGGCTTCTTTTTTATCTTCTTTTTTCTAACTTTTTCCTTTTTTTTTCCCATTCTGGGCTTCATGGAATCCTTTTTTCCTTGGGCTCTGTTCATTGCCTCCAGGACTTGATATCGCTCCTTGTACGATACCAGCCTGGAGGTGTCCTCCACTCAGGAGCGACTGGGCACAACATCAACTCCTCCGGCTTTGGGATGAGCCTCGTGGGCTCCTCTTCATCGGGCTCTGGGGCTTTTATCGTCCTTGAATGAGCCCTTGGGCTTGGGCCTCGTCTTCTTGCTGGAGTCGGCCGGGGGGGAAGTCTTCTCCAAAGTGGAACCCCCGGCCGCTCCATGGTCCTCGTATCCTCTTGTGGGCAGGAGCTCTTGGGCGAGAGTCTCCGCCAATCCTGGCACTGGGGCCTGGTCCAGGATCTCCTCCAGCTACTATGGGCGCCGTTGAAAGTCATTCCTCTCCCAAGTCTGGCCTTCCCCGGTGTCGAGGCTCAGCAGGTGTGACACCGCTTGTCGCATCTCCTTTTGCTGCCGATGCTGATGGTCAGTCGGTCGGGCGAGTTGTACACAAAAGGCGAAATTTCTTGAAGAGGGGAAGCATAAAACTCAATAGTTGGTAATTGACACGCACGCACGCACACACACACACACCACACACATTCATACATACAGGCACACACACACACACACACACACACACACACACACACACACACACACACACACGCACACACACACACACTCATACACATAGGCACACACACATGTATACGCAAACATACTCATATACAAAAGCACACGTAGATACACTCACACTGATGCACACACACACACACTCATACACATAGGCACACACACACGTATACGCAAACATACTCATATACAAAAGCACACGTAGATACACTCACACTGACGCACACACACTCACGCATACGCAATTATGAAATATGAAGAATGGATTAGGTCGAAAGGGGATGAGAATGGTTAGAATATTTATTTCAAAATGTTTTGTTGCAATCAGAAAACGTTAGAAAATTATTTTTGTGTATAAAGGGGATAGTTCGAAAATACTTAAAATCACATGTACTGGGTAACGATTGAGTACTGGTGGAGTGGTACTGGAGTGTGTGCTTCACCATGGTCTTGGATCACGTGTTGGACTCGTGATGAACAGCTATTTCCCTCCCGGAAGAGAGGTCAGAGCTCATATATGACCGATCTATGGGTAATGTTATGACTTTTACACGCACACACACACACACACACCCAACTCTCCTCTCACGAGATTTCGAGTAACGACTTACAGCAAAGTGATTTTGAAATTATTTCAGTCGTGGTCGGAATTCGAATCCGGACCACCGTAATGTCGGCAGGGAACTCTTCAACTGCGCCACGATGTGTGTGTGTGTATCTATATATCTATGTGTCCGAAATGGGTGGTTTTAGTACATCTTGTTTTTATTCTAAAATAACCTCAACCTAATATCACCTAACCTAACCTAAAATAACCCCACCTAACATCACCTATCCTAGCCTAGCCTAGCTTAATTTCACCAAAAATAACCTCACCTAACATCACTTAACCTAACCTTGCCTTGCCTAACCTAGCTTAAACTAACCCAACCTAACCTAAAATAACCTCACCTAACATAACCTAGTAGTGGTAGTGGTGGTGGTATTGGTGGTAGTAGTGGTGATAGTGGTAGTGGTGGTGGTCGTGGTGATGGTAGTGGAGGTGGTAGTGGAGGTGGTAGTGGTGGCGGTGATAGTGGTAGTGGTAGCGGCAGTGGTAGTGCTAGTGTTGATGTTGGCAGTGGTAGTGGTGGTAGTGGTGGTGGTAGTGGTGGTCGTGGTAGTGGTGGTGGTAGGGGAGGTAGTGGTGTTTTCTGGTGGAGGTAATGGTGGTGTTAGTGGTGCTGGTAGTGGTAGTGGTGATAGTAGTGGTGGCAGTAGTAGTGGTGGTGGTTTGTGGTGGTGGTAATGGTGGTGGTAATGTTAGTGGTGGTGTTAGTGGTGGTGTTAGTGGAGGTGGTAGTGGTGGTGGTCATGGTGGTGGTAGTGGTGGTCGTGGTAGTAGTGGTCGTGGTACCGTTGGTTGTAGTTCTGGTAGTGGTGGTAGTGGTAGTGGTAGTGTTCTTAGTGGTGGTGGTGGTAGTAGTGGTGGTGGTAGTGTATACCTTGGCGTATACCAGTGTATACCGTTATATATAACCGTTAAAATATTGTTACGTAGGGAAGTCTTAATGTGGCGAGATAGACTCCAAAGCGGGAGCGTTCTATTTATTTTAAACAACAAGATATTCAGTTTGGTACAAATGCAAATGGGATGCCCGTTGGGGCTAAATATAATAAGTGCCAGGCCTTGACCTAGGGCACGATAGCTCTGACCTCCGGCCGGTAGGTTCGTGACCTACCCAGCCTCTGGCAGTAGGTTCTTCACCTACTCCAGCTCTGCCAACATTACATGGGTGTCATAGAATATATAGAGTTAGAAGGGTTGCTGTAAGCAAGGGCGTTAGTCTCGTTAATCTATGGATTGGGGACGGTTTAGATATATAAGGGTTAGTTGTATAATTGGTGGATATTGTTAGGTATATTATATCTATGTTAGTTTATGCGTAATACACTAGGGCAGTTATAATAAAAGGATTTATGATAAGTGTCTGGTGACACTAGGTATCTATACTTGTTTGTCTTCAAATTGTGCTGTGTTAGGGGTGCATGTCGTGGGAAGTGCAAGGTAAGCAAGAGGAAGTCTCGCTCTGTTGCAAGCATGTGGATCACGTGCGTGGTGGGTGATGATTAATAATGAAGGATACATTGCCTCCCTGACCTTTTTGAGGTACGTCCTCGTACCTTGGGTTAAGGTCGTGACAGTGGGGATGGCATACATAATTGAATATAGATATGATAATTTGTAAGTTTGCTAGTGGGTGATATTGATCAACAAAATATGTTTGATTGAGTAAAAAAAAAAGGTGGGATTTTTTACGTATATTATCATATCTTTTTTTTTTGTTTGTTTTCAGTAACCTATGTACAAAACATTTTACACTTGTATAATCTCTTTTCAATGAGGACAAATTTCACTGTTCACCATACACTTGTTTCTCTGTTCAATGAGAATTTATTTTATAATCTCTTTTCTATGAGATAGTACTATTTCACTACAGTCATAGCTTACTGAAGACATGACATCCTAAGTGGTTAGTGTGTTTTGTAATTAATATGTTAGATTGTGTAGAGCTAAAAAATACATATATAATCATTTAATAGACATATAAACTTATACAAGTTTGTTATTTATGAGAATGGTTATTGGCTAAGATTGTGTAGAGCTAAAAATACATATATAATCATTTAATAGACATATAAACTTATACAAGTTTGTTATTTATGAGAATGGTTATTGGCTAAGATTGTGTAGAGCTAAAAATACATATATAATCATTTAATAGACATATAAACTTATACAAGTTTGTTATTTATGAGAATGAGTGTATTATTCCGGGGCTTCACGGTCGGAAGGAAGTAGAGAAGTACTTTTATAGTTATTTAAAAAAAAATTCTATAAGGAAATGATCGTGAGGACCTATCCCATCGAATCGCATGACGTCCTGCGTCCGATGGGGGAATAATTTTTACGTGTTGGTTATGTTCATCTTGGGAATTGTCGTTGTATATTGATTTATCTTAATTTACTATGTTTCGGGTGACTGCCTGGGAGATTTCTTCGCAGTGACATTTTGATATTCTAATTCTACGTTAAAATTGAAAAAGTATTTGTAAGTTAAAATTACATAGTGGATGTTTTGATTATTAGGTTTTGTCTATCGTGGTCTTTGAATTTCTATAGTGTAACTAATAGATAGTTCTACGTGGGCTAATTTACATTTATGGGAATATACAAAAAGAATACAAAATAATATATAAGTACTTATGTACGAGTACTGTGGGTCTTGAAGTCCGGGAGGCACTGGGTAGGTGCCATGAGCGGATGTGAACTGTCGTGGTCCAAGTTGTAATGTCAGCAATTCTCGGTGCGCCAAGGGTGGCGGTGTGTGGTTGGGGTGGGTAAGCGAGAATGCTGACCCGATGCGAAGAGCAGGTATGTTAGGCGGGTCCGGGCCTAACTGATGTGAAGCTGTGGTCTGGGTGGATGGGGTGGGGGTGGAGGCTGGTTTCTCGTCCGGCTTCTGAATTATATATAAAAAAAAAGGGGGAATTAGTGGGAGTCTATGGTTTATACTCACGGAGATTGGTGACGGTAGTTTGGGTGGCGAACGAGTGTCTCGTCGGCCTGGGTTTTCGTCTTGGTTTGGAGTCGTGAAGAGGTGCGGTGTAGAGTTGACCGGTTCTTCTATGTCGCTGTAGATATCTGTCTACAGAGACTATGGTAGCGTACTGCCACCAGGTGGTTCAAAATCGAATGGGTTCGATTTCACCACCGTTGCTCCTTCTGAATGTTCTGAATGGTAGGCGTGGCTTGAATGACTGAAGAATGTATTCGGCCTTCTGTGGTAGGCATGTGTGAAACCAGTGTTTCGTGGTATAAGGTAGGCTTGTATCTTCGGAGGTTGGAATAGAGTACCGCTCGCCAGTTGGATTGGTTGTGTAACCTTGTGTAGTATGGCTGATGACGGCGCTTCTATTCAGGACGTGGGCGAACCGCTGCTGCCGCCAGTTGTATACCTGGTGTATACCAGTGTATACCGTTATATATAACCGTTAAAATATGGTTACGTAGGGAAGTCTTAATGTGGCGAGATAGACTCCAAAGCGGGAGCTTTCTATTTATTTTAAACAACAAGATATTCAGTTTGGTACAAATGCAAATGGGATGCCCATTGGGGCTAAATATAATAAGTGCCAGGCCTTGACCTAGGGCACGATAGCTCTGACCTCCGGCCGGTAGGTTCGTGACAGCCTCTGGCAGTAGGTTCTTCACCTACTCCAGCTCTGCCAACATTACATGGGTGTCATAGAATATATAGAGTTAGAAGGGTTGCTGTAAGCAAGGGCGTTAGTCTCGTTAATCTATGGATTGGGGGACGGTTTAGATATATAAGGGTTAGTTGTATAATTGGTGGATATTGTTAGGTATATTATATCTATGTTAGTTTATGCGTAATACACTAGGGCAGTTATAATAAAAGGATTTATGATATGTGTCTGGTGACACTAGGTATCTATACTTGTTTGTCTTCAAATTGTGCTGTGTTAGGGGTGCATGTCGTGGGAAGTGCAAGGTAAGCAAGAGGAAGTCTCGCTCTGTTGCAAGCATGTGGATCACGTGCGTGGTGGGTGATGATTAATAATGAAGGATACAGTAGTAGTGGTAGTGATAGTGGTGGTATTGGTGGTGGTAGTGGTGGTGGTGGTAGTAGTGGTGGTTGTAGTTGTGGTGGTAGTGGTGGTGGTAGTGGTAGTAGTAGTGGTAGTAGTAGTGGTGGTAGTAGTGGTGGTAGTGGTGGCGATATTGGTGGTAGTGGTGGTGGTAGTTGTGGTGGTTATGGTAGTAATGGTGGTAGTGGTAGTAGTGGTGGTTGTAGTGGTAGTAGTTGTGGTGGTAGCGGTAGTAATGGTGGTAGTGGTAGTGGCATTAGTGGTGGTTGTAGTGGTGGTGGTGATTTTGTCTTTGGTTGTGATGACCTTGGTGACTTGATGGTGGTATTGATTGCAGTGGCGAGGGTATTTGTAGGGAGCATTGGCAGAAATAGTAATATCAACATCATGGTATTTCGATAGTAATGATACCAATAGTGGTGGTATTGGTAGCAATGGTTTTGGTACTGTTGGAGACGATGGTATGGTATTTATGGCGGATTAGTGATGATGGTGGAGGTAGTAGTAATGATGGCGACACTGACATGGAACACGTCAATGGACAAAGAGAATATCGCGATGGTGTTTCCTACTCCGTTTACGTCAACCTGTCAGAATGTCTCAACATATATATATATATATATATATATATATATATATATATATATATATATATATATATATATATATATGTATATATATATATATGTGTGTATATATATGTATATCTGTATATGTTGTGGTAAGACATATGTGAGAAAGCTATAGGAAAGGGGAAGGATGTTTTTTGGGCTTTTATGGATCTGGAAAAGGCTTATGATAGGGTAGACAGAAAGGCACTGTGGGAGGTTATGCAGATTTATGGGATAGGAGGAAGGCTTTTGGGAGCTGTCGAGAGTTTTTATGAGAGTAGTAGAGCTTGCGTCGGGATTGGAAATGGAGAGAGTGAGTGGTTTGAAGTAAAGGTGGGACTTCGTCAAGGATGCGTTATGTCGCCCTGGCTGTTCAACTTATACATGGATGGGGTGGTGCGAGAGGTGAATGCTAGGATAGTGGGTCAGGGATTGGAGATGGTTAAAGAAAATGGAGAAAAGTGGGAGGTGAGCCAGCTGTTGTTTGCTGACGACACTGCGCTTGTGGTAGGGTCGGAGGAGGGATTGAGGAAGCTGGTGGCAGAGTTTGGGAGAGTATGTGATAGAAGAAAGCTGAAGATAAATGTGGGTAAGGGTGGGGTGATGAGATGTACAAGGGGTGAAAGTGGCAGTAGACTGGAATTGAACATTAAGGGAGAGCGACTGGAGGAAGTGGATAGTTTTAGATACTTGGGTGCAAGTGTAGCAGGAAAAGGTGGAGTGAAGGTGGAGGTAGAATGTAGATTGAGAGAAGCGAGTAAATGCCTTGGTGGATTAAAGAGTGTAATGAGGAATAGACATTTGGGAATGGATGCGAAGAGGAGACTGTATGAAGGAGTGATTGTGCCAACAGCACTGTATGGGGCAGAAACGTGGAACATAAGAGAAGAAGAGAGAAGGAGTTTGAATGTGTTTGAGATGAGATGTCTGAGAAGTATGGTGGGGGTTACTAGGCTGGATAGAGTGAGAAATGAGGAGGTGAGGAGGAGAACAGGGGTGAAAAAGGATTTGGGAGATAGGGTTGATGAAAGAATATTAGGATGGTTTGGACACATGGAAAGAATGAGTGAAGAAAGACTAGTAAAAGAGGTATGGAAGGCAGATGTGGAGGGAGTGAACATGAGGGGACGTCCTAGGATGAGGTGGATGGATGGGGTGAAGGGGGCTTTGGGGAAGAGGGGAATGTCTGTTGAGGAAGGAAGGGAGAGGACGGAAGACAGAGGTGAGTGGAGAATGGTTGTATATGGATGATGTTGTGATTGCATGAGGAGGAATGGGTGGGGGGTGGGGTAGTATGTGTGAGTAAATTTTGACGCAGCCCGAAGGGATTTCTCCCCGTCCTCTCCTTATATTCAAGGGGGGACGGAGAGGGGGGGTCGCCGATTAAATGAAGTGGCCTTGCTGTGGATGTGCTGTGTCTTGCGACACTGCTTCTGACCCAGGGCGGTGGGCAGGGTGCAGGGATGACCCGTCATCCAGGAGGTGCTCAGATGAGAGGGAGGGTGGGACGGGTGTGGAGTGTATTTAGGGATGAAATGGGTGGGAGTGTTTTTATGCCTTTCCCTTTTTGGCTACCTCCCTTGGAAGGGGGAAAAAGCCTTGGTATATGTATGTATATATATATATATATATATATATATATATATATATATATATATATATATATATATATATAATGTAAGCGGAGTAGGAAATGTAGGAGTCTTAGTCTTGAGTTTATTCCTGACTAGTTTTGCAGGTATGCATACTTGCGAAACTAGTCAGGAATAAATTCAAGACTAAGACTCCTGTGTTTCCTACTCCCACTTACGACCTGTCAGAATGTCTCTGCATATATATACATATACATATATATATACATATATATATATATATATATATATATATATATATATATATATATATATATAAGCAGGCGGCGACTCAGCGGGCGGTCCGGGACGCGATTTTTTTTTTTTTTTTTTTTTTTTTACGACGAGACTTCCGGACTCAATTGCATATATCCAATCAGAGCGCACCTGACACACTCGTACGCCAGGCATCATACGCGCGCACGTGGTATTTGTTTCGCTTTATAGCAGAATTTCAAAACATTTTTCATGTGCAGAATTATCATATCATTCCCCTTTATGACTAACTACCTACGTAATTATGGATAAATGGTTTTTAGTCACTTGGAGAGCGTTCTTTCGAATGTTTCTATAGTAGCGTCACCTTGTTGCCATGCAAGGGCGTGAAAGTTTGGGTTGTACACGACGTCCGTTCGGGATTTTCGTACTCACTTTGGTTGCTCATGCCAAACGTATTTCTACAACACACATATAAATGTATAAATAGCGTGATATATCGTGAGACTTGCGGACACCAATATGAACTTATTTGCATACAGCCAATTCGAACGCACCTGACTGACTCGTACGTTCACTCAACTTGAGGTTCAAAACATTGAAAATGACGGTGCCTAATAAATTTCGATTGTGTTCACATTCTGATCGCCCTGTTATTGATTCTAAACTACAACTTTGGTTAGCAGTAAGTTTGAAAAGAAGAAGTAAAACACATAGAACATTTTGACCTGAAACAGTGGAAAGAACTGGACAAATCTTGGAAAAAAAACAACTAATTTGTTGAAGCATAGTCTGGAGCAGGGGTTCTCAGCCTTGCTTGGCTCGTGCACCCCTTTCACCCATTTGCCAGAATGTCATTCCCCCCTCCTTTCCAAGATTGCCTGTTTCAAAAGGTGCATTCTAAATAATATGCAGGTATTATCGCACAGCGTAACACTTTTCTGATCCTAAGATTATCCTGGGTCAGCACAGGTGTAATTCCAGCCCAGGTGACGTCCAGACAGATAGGCCAGAGCCTATATTTGCTTTCCTCACACCGTGAACTTACTGAGGTCACAATTCACCCCTAGAAAACCCAGAATTCCCCCCTGGGGTCAATTTCACCCCTAATGAGAACCCCTGGTCTAGAGCAAGATCTAAGAATATAAGGTCTAACCACTTCCGACCGAATTTCGAGGGAGTTGGCGCAGCGGGCCCGTGAACGTCACCTGGCTGTGCAAAGTGGGGTTAGCGGGTCCCATAGGTGTCAGTTGAAGCTGGTCCGTCGTTCGAAAATGACGTTGCCTTCGCTCGCACCGCTCCACGCAATTAGTTATATTCTGACAAATATTATATAAAATATATATATAAATATAAAACATTATAGTTCCTGTCTATATATATGAATATATAATATATATGATATATAATATATATATAAAATATTATAGTTCCTGTCTTCCTTGGCGTTTCACAGTTTTCTTCAGTGTATCACAAAGAGAAAATGGACTCCGCCAAATGACGTCAGAAGCTGCGCAGAATTCAAACGGTCTGACCTGTATATTTAGACCTTGGTCTAGAGTCTATACCGTATCGATGGTCTTTTCCTCGATCATACACTAAGCCCCCCCCTAAGTAATAGTGCTTACTAGGCCTACTAGAGGCTGTGCCATAATAGAGTGCTGGTTTTTCTGCCATAGTCTAGCTGATGCTATGATGGTTAGAAGATTTTAATTCAAATAATTCTGAACTTTTAATTAAGGAATCATAAATCTCTTTCAGTAATTCCAGTCATGCAAGACGTACATCAGATGACGTCATTTATTGATGTAATGCATAGAAATTTACTGAACAACTGTTGGGAATTTTTTGGTGGTCATTTTTCAGAAAATTCCAAATACACAAAATTAAGATACCAATAAATTTTGATCCAAAGATATTTGAAATACTCCGATAAAAGCACGCTGCAGGCTACTTTACTAAGAAATGATGAAGTGCCAATTGCACATTAAAATTCCCGGTATATTTCCTGGTTCAGCTTCTTTAATCTTATGATTTTCTTTTTCATTACAGGGATTATTGCCTGAGAGCTATGAGCATCACATTTGTAAAGTAGAAATTGTTGGGAAAGAAGTGAACGTTACTCTGAGATTGTCCGTTTCGACTAAAGGGGCCAAACAGTGTTTAGAATCCATGCAGAAATCTTCTCTCATGACTTTTCGAATGGAAAGATCTTGTAACTGTTCTGGTGTAAAGGTTGCTTACAAGGTGTGTACACTCTGAATTTTGGTCCGTATTGACATTCAGTTAAGTAAAAAGAAGCACTATAACAATTATTGTACTGTGCAGCAGCTGTCACTGCCAGGTGAAGCACTTTCCTAAAATTTGTGATTCCTAGTTCGACGAACAGATGGCCAAATTTCCAAGGTAAAAAGAAAATGCTGCGGTGTACTTATTCAAACATTTCCAGACTTTGAACATTCAGTCAATGACATATTATGCCATGCCCTGCATTGCTTACATTTGAGTCTCATATTATTATTTCAGAGGCTACGACTCCCAGCAACGATTTACAGCTTGCTCTCTCGTCTCGTCACTTTATTTATCTGATGAATGTGAACGTGTTATTTAATCTCTGCCATATGTGTCTGATGCATTCATGGTCTTGCCAGATTTTAATTCTAAGTACTAAAAATGAACTTCATTGCATTCTTCTTCAGACTGATTTTCGCTGCCAACACAATACAAAGCCAAGGACTGCAACATCCGATTGCCACCGGGGGTCAAAGAACACCAATTGTCCAGCAGGTCTGAGTATCGTTGTTAAAGTCAGTACCTTCGAAAAATCTGATGGGATAAAAAGGAAGTGCAGGTACTTAGTGGTTAATCTTTTTCTCATCCTGAGTATATCATGTATTGTGCAACTTCTCATATTAATTTTTGAACCAAAACCTTTGGAATTTATTTTATAAATTTCTTAAAAATGAGTGAGATATATTTCTTTGTACATAACCCATGGCCATGGCTGAGGCCAAAGAGACATTCAGGCACAGTGTTGTTGGCTGTTTCAGGCAAGGAAAGAGCAAGAGGTACTGACAGTACAACACTGAATGGCTTCAGTCTTGAAGTGTTTGCATGCCTGGAAGTGCATACGGTGCAAAGACAATCAGATGCTTACAGTATTCTGCAGCTTGTGTCATTTTTCTTTTCTTTGTTCATAGGTCAGTGGATCCCCACATGCCTGATCATCCCATGGTTGTGAAACTAAAGTGCACCCATAATCACCCTATTCGAGCTGCAGACGCATTGAAGCATAGAGATGTGAGTGAAGAGGTGAAGCAGAAGTTCCTGGACCTATTCAGCAAGGACTACACTCCTTCAAAAGCACTCGGACTGCACAAGACTGATCTTCAACTAGAGCATGGGGATAATTACATTTTTGTCTGTGCTGATAGAGCCATAACACCAGATTTGCAGTACTGTTACAGGTGAGTTCTGTATATTTTTTAAGTGTTTGATACGGTGTGTTTCCTCAAGTGCAAGTGCGTGAATTTCATCTTCTGCCTACTTTGGGAAGGATGGAACGAAGAATCATGCTTAGCACATTATATTGCAAAACTGTAACTGATCTTTTTTCATTGAAAAGGTCTTGTAATGCAGTGGTAAATTGAAATTGACATTGAATAGGTAATACATTTGTAAATCCAAGGGAAATAAATAATCTGTCTAACACTGATATTTCTGGTATGGTATCAAATAGCTTCCAATACATAAGAAAAATATGGCATTCTACACCCTCTTGGAACAAGGTATCTTCACTGAATTCACGTAAGCATCTGTTGGATTGTCCTCAGTACCAGGAGTAACGCACTTAGTCAGGGTTCGATTTTTGCAGGTTTTTGCTTGCCCGAGGTAACATAAAAACCTTGTGGGCAAGCAGAATGTCTGAAAATGTGTCCTAAACTTGCCCAATGGGCAATAATACTTCTGGCTCATTCCTTCATTCTTGCTATTTGAGGGCAACCTCAGAATGGGCTAAGGCAAGATGGACCTCGACTTTGTTTGCCCTGTGGGCAACCAAGAAATATGTAAAATTGAACCCTGTTAGTTACTATGAAAAATTGACTATGTTGAGTGCTAAAAAATCCCCTGCCTTTTCTTCAGGTTGTACTACCAGGCCTTCAAGAAAGAGTACGGAAAAGCCACAGGAGAATTTGTTCTGAAAGAGTTGGAGAAGAAAATCGAGGAAGGAACCCTTGGTGAAAACAGGATCAAACTCGCACTCATTGGACCAGAAAAGAAGCAAGCAGCACTGGCAGTAGTGACACCATTAATGCAACGTGTACATAAACTTATTAAGCATTCAGGTGAATTGGTGTTCATCGATGCCTCTGGAAATATGGACAGGCAGGGACGATGTCGTGTGTTTTTGCTGCTCACCCATAGCTGTGCTGGTGGACTTCCTCTAGGAGTGCTGATCACAACCAATGAAAGTACTGAGACAGTAACTGAAGCGCTCGCCCTCTATCATTCACCGCTGGATAATTCTGCCTTTTTCGGGCGGGGTCCAAACTTAGGGCCAGAACTATTCATGACTGATGATAGCACTTCTCAAAGACAAGCGCTGAGTGCTATCTATCCTGAGGCTACGCTACTGCTATGTGTATTTCACCTGCTGCAAGCATTCTGGCGTTTCCTGTGGGAATTAAAATATGTAGTGAGGAAGGAGGACAGACCCCATTTGTTCTCCTTGTTGAAAGACATGGTCTATTGCAGTTCTGTTGATGAACTTCAGGCCAAATTCGAGGCAATGGAGAATGATGAAACTTTGGCAAGGTACGAAAAAGTTCAAAAACACTTGGTGGATGTGTATGCCAGGAAATCGTCCTGGGCTGTGTGCTACCGTGATGACCTGAATGTCCGTAACAACAACACCAATAACTATGCTGAAGCTTCCATGCGGATCATGAAATATCAGATTCTTGAGTGCGCCAAAGCGTACAATGTGATCCAGTTTGTGGACTTTATTGTCACGAGGCTGGAGGCTTACTATGAAAGACGCATTATTGATGTCTGCAACAACAGACTGGATAGAGTGTTGCAGTCACGATTCCTTCCAAGTGTTGCTGCAGGATGTAAAATAAACCCAGACGAGATCGAGCAGGTTGACGAGGATCTCTACATGGTACCCAGTGAGACTGATGAGACTGTGGGCTATGTGGTACATCTTGGACAGGGTGTGTGCTCTTGCAAGATAGGAATGACAGGTGAGACTTTCTTATATTTGAGTTATGGCTGGCACTAGTACACTGCCCAAGACAATTGAATGGGATACAGATGATAGATTTAACTGATTAGCTAACTAAGCTGACTGCTGGCAATAACTCCAGTTTCTAAGCTAATGAAGATCCAGCGTACATGTATCAGCCTTTCCAGCTTTAATCTCCTTACAGGACCATGTACACGGGATGTATTTTCCTGTATGTGCACCTGTAAATTATTGCAAAATCATCTTCAAAATTGCACTGCGACACCATAGCAAGAGCAATTGACAAAAATGCCAATGGGAGAGCTACATGTAGACAAATATCCCCCCTGGCAGTATCCCAGTCTACAGTATACCCTTTAATATCAGGTCTGTTTTCTTAATGGAAAAATCATAGGGGACCATTCAATTATCACATGTGCAAAATTATCTGGAATTTCTAATCCCCCCCCCCCAACAATGTACAGGATAGTACATGCATCTACGCTTCTGAGCAGAACCCCCTCCCCTTCACTGCATTCGTAATACTTGAATGATCCCGACACCTACACCTTGACAATGAATATTAAACAAAACCTCTTATATTTTAATTTTGCATTACAGGTGGACCATGCAAGCATCAGTACCTAGTTATAAAGACGTACAATGCCCAGTCCTGTTGGAACTTCATTCCTGTCAATGATCCAGCAATGAGGATGCTTTTGTACAAAGTTGCAACTGGCTGTGCCAATGTCCCAGATGGATTGGTTTGTGTCACTTAATCACCAGCAGAAACTCACGGAACCTGAGAAGGTCACACAACCCATCATGCCCATGGAAACCAGTTCTGGGAATCCAAATGACCAAGAGATCGATCATGACAACCCACCAGTGGAGGATTGTGAGGAAAATCCACCAGGGGAGGATGATGCCCACAGTTCCACTTCAAACACGTCAAATTCTGGTGGTGACAGCTGTGAAAATGATCCGATATTGAATGGACTGAACGAGGCATTTCATGCAATTCAACGAAGGTACATGCAGGACAAAGATTCTTTTGGGGAATCTGTAAAAACCTTCACCAAAGAAGTGCAGAAACTTGCCTCAGGGACTGATACTGCCTTGGCTTCAGTGCTTCATTGTTTTGGACGATACTCAGGTGCTGCCAATGCCCATGGGACAAGATCGAGAAAACATCTTGTGAGTACCAAGACGATTGGTGTGCAGCCTACTGCAACATCTTGTAGGAAGATGATAGGTGGCGGAAAGAACCGTGTTGGTGCAGGCAGACCTACACTGAACAGTTTCAAGTACGTAACGGGCGATAAACCCTTCAATTCCCAAGTTATGCCCAGGCGCAAGGCTCCACACAACATTTGTGAATGTGTAAAAATTAACCAAAGTCTGGGTAAAACACACTCTCCAATGTAAAATTTGACAGTATTGAACAAAAATCAGGTAGTGTTGGACTGTCAAACACCTGTACAAAATACTGTATGATCGTTCAAGAGTCATGAGACATTGACTGCCATATATCAATACTGTGTGATCATTCAAGAGAAAACAGTACATGTAATTTACTGTATGGTGTCCTTAGACACACTGCCACTGATTCCTGTTTCATAAATGTGTATCAATACTGTATGATCACTGAAGAGAGAACATGTAATTTACTGTACAGAGACCTGAGACATCCTGTTCTTCCTGTTTCATATAGAGGGGGGATAGTAGTATTTGTACTGTATGAGTATCCAAAAACATGTATATTTTTGTATTTCTATCTTTGTATAATCTGAATAAAAATGCAATTTGTATTTGTGTTTGAAATAGATTGTTGGATTGATTATTTCATCAACTGATGCAATTGGATATTAATTGGAGCCAACGCTTGATTGCATGGATGACACTCAGAATCAATATTCTGGCTATGGCTGACTGCTGCCATGTATACACAGTCAACCTCGCCTAAGTCGAATCTGTTGGGACCAGAAATTTTTCTTCGACTTGATAATTCAACAGAAACATGATAATTCAACCATGTCAACAGAAAAGGTATGAAACCTGCCTGAATTTCCTTCAACTTAGATGAAATTCATCTTATGCGTGTTCGACTTGGGTGAGGTTGACTGTATATTACTTTGTCTTTGAAACAAGTTTGTTCAAAATAAAAACAAGTTTGGTCAAAATCAGCTGAGAAGGATCCCTCCTCCAAATAGTTTGGCCTCTGCAGACACTGGATGCCTTGTACCCCCCCCCTCCCCCCGTCCCTCTAATACCTTGGGCCTCTGCAGACACTGGATGCCTTGTACCCCCAATACCTTGGGCCTCTCTGCAGACACTGGATGCCTTGTACCCCCAATACCTTGGGCCTCTCTGCAGACACTGGATGCCTTGTACCCCGCCCCCAATAGCTTGGCCCTCTGCAGAAACTGGATGCCTTGGAGCGCCTCCCCCCCCCCCCATAGCTTAGGCCTCTGCAGACACTGGATGCCTTGTAACCCCCCCCCCCCACAATAGCTTGGGCCTCTGCAGAAACGGGATGCCTTGTAGTTTTTCATTAACCAAGATAAAAATGTGACAAGTGCCCTAAATTTGTAGATAAATAGGCACTGGTAAAGAAATTAAGACTACCGAATACCGATTATATTATAGCTAAGTCTACCCTAATACGAAAAACATCATATTTAATCTTTATTGCTTAATGTCTAGTTATATGATGTATGTATACGTATAGAACCTACAGAGGTAAAGAAGGAGAACGTTTTTCACGTCTCACGGGACCGCAAGCGTGATATCACATAGAACGTGTGAGAGCGGACAGTGGAGAGTAGGACCAACGTACAGAACGTATTACAAAATTTGAATTGAGTGCGCAGTCTAACGGTTCTTCAAACGCAATTCGACAGACACGTGTTAAAAGTGATGTGTGAACGGGGTATCTGGTTGTCGAACACGCTGATTAAATGGTTTGAAGAAAGTCTGTCCGAGTCTGACAGCAGGACTTTATTGTCCACAAACCGTTTGAATGTGAGAACGCGCGTCGAACTCATTATGTCGCTCCCGCAGTGCCGACCCTGGCGTGCTAGAGAAAGGTAGTGTTTCTTTTTGACTCCGCGTGTATTAAGCTTGAAAACCGTGTACTGTACCATATTCTTCAATGTAATAGTGTGTAGAATTAGATTATCATCCTGCTTCCAGTTATTATATTTGATTATTATTATTATTATTATTTTCGGTTCTTTTATTTTACAGAAAACTTAAACCATGGCCTTGCATCCCCAAGAAATCAATTCTGTGGTGGCGTCCTTCCATCCCCAACAAATAAGTTCTGTGACTGTAAGTGAACTTCAGCAGCTTAAGTTTTCACAGCTGTCTCTACATGAGAAAGTTACAGTTAAGAAAAGAGGCCGTTCAACACCAGATATTCAAATATCTCAGCCTGGTATAAGCAACAACAAGAAATATATTCATAGCTTTAATTCTGAATGGTACCAACGGAAAAATTGGCTTTGTGGCTGTGAAGTAAAAAATGCTGTTTTGCTTCCCATGTTTCCTGTTTGGAGGCGATGTAACGTGGACAAAAGATGGTTTTAGAAATATAAACAAAATGAAAGAAAAAACTGAAAAACATGAAAAGTCAAAGAAGCACGTTGATAATGTAGTTTCGCTGTCACTTTCAGGAACTGTAAATATTTTAGGAGAAACTTAGTGAGGCATACAAACATTCAATCAATGAGCATATTATAAAGGTTAAAAAGAACCGTGAAATTTTTTCCAAAATAATAGACTGCATTTTCTTTTGTGGAAACTTTGAAACTACCTTGGCGTGGACATGATGAAAAAGAGGATTCCGTTAATCCAGGGATATTTCGAGGATTAGTGAATTTTGCATCTAAATTAGATCCAGATTTGAAGAATCACTTTGAAACACCTTTGAAGACTTTACTGTATACCATGAGGAGTAAGGACAGAAATTAGAAAAGCTTCCTTTGTAGCTGTGATGGCTGATGACACAACAGATGTTTCAGAGCACACTCAAATGGTCCTTGTTCTACGGTACGTATTGAATGGAGAAATATTTGAGCGTTTTTGGGGATTCTTTATTCCAGAAAATCAAACTGTAGATGGCATATCAAAACGTATTTTTGAACAAATGGACATAATCCTTCAAGGAAATGGACAAAAACTGATAGCTCAGGCATTTGATCGTGCAAATGTCATGAAAGGCAAAAAAGCAAGAGTTCAAGCAAAAATGAAAGCAGTTTATAGCAATGCACATTTCATTCACTGTTATGCACATCAACTTAATTTAATGAGAAATGCAGCAAGTATTACACGAAACGCAAGAATACTTTTCTCTAACATTCTGGCTATTCCAACATTCTTCTCAAGATCACCACAACGTGTGTCCATTCTCAAGAAGCATATGGACATCAGTATTCCACGTCCATCTTCTACAAGGTGGAACTTCAACATACGGACCATAAACAGAGTTCATGAACATTTGCAACCTTTAAAAAACTGCCTTACTGGAATTAAGTCAACATCAAATACAGATCAAACCATTGCAGAGGCAACAGGAATTTTAAAATACCTGAATGATGATAATTTCAAGTTTTTGTTAGAGCTTTTTCATCAGATTATGCCTCATGTTGAAATAATTTACAACCAAATGCAATCTCGAGAAATTAGTGTGTTTTAAAGTTAATGAATACATAGCAAATTTCAAAATTGCTATTTTAGAAATAAGAAACTCAAAGTACTGTGAGAATCCTTCAAAGACACTCATGGCAGAAGCTAAGGAAGTGTGTGACTGACTGTATCTGTGTTGATATAAAGAACAGATATTCTTCCACTACACTTAGTAGCTGCTAAATTGTTCAACAAGAAATGTGTAGCAACGTCACGCCTTAATCCATTTTCTTTAATCATGCATAGCATATGTATTATTTCGTGTACAAACTATTATGCTAATATGTAATGAGTATCCGTTCTGTAGTACCAGTAACGATGTAAAAATGTGTATTAGTGTATATATCAATACTCTATGTAATGCCAATTGTGTTTTGTAATGCAGCATTCTCCTAATTAATATAAATGTCCTCTTTGAGTTTGCACTGCAAGTCAGCAGTCTCATCCGATTACACTTTCGTTTGGATATTGATGAATAAGTCAATATGTACTACACATTACTTACACATGAGTTTTAATGACTAATCTTCTTCATTAGTGCATCCCATGCACTTTTTATGTAGGCTTTACGAAGTGACTGCTCTAATAACCGCCGGCGCAGACGCCTATTACTGGGCTTCAATGTAAATGCCGCCGCCACATGCCCTGCCCTGCCCTGTGGACCGGAATTCTCACCGTCGCAGGCCCAGCCCAGCTCAGCCCTGCCCACTGGAGTGGATCTACCGCACCCCCCTGCCTGGTGTGGAGCAGCCGCTTCCCCCTGCTCGCCATGGACCTGCACTGCTGCCGCTGTAGCCGCCATGGTCCTGCCCTGCTGCCGCTCCAGCCGCCGCCGATGTCTACCCTTGCCCAACCGCCATCGCAGTCACCGCCGCTGCACCCACAACAGCCGCGCCGCAGCTGCCAAGGATTGACCAGCCTGCCGCTGCACCCACAACAGCCGCGCCGCAGCCGCCTAGGATTGACCAGCCTGCCGCTGCACCCACAACAGCCGCGCCGCAGCCGCCAAGGATTGACCAGCCTGCCGCTGCACCCACAACAGCCGCGCCGCAGCCGCCAAGGATTGCCCAACCGCCGCAGCACCAGCCTGCCGCTGCACCCACAACAGCCGCCAAGGATTGCCCAACCACCCCCGCAGTCATCTCCGCTTCGCGCGCCCCTGCCCAGCCGCTGGGAACTGCTCAGCCCCCTCCGCCGCAGAAGACCGCTCCTGCCCAACCGCCCCCCGCAGTCACCTCCGCCTCACGCGCCCCTGCCCAGCCACAGAGAACTGCTCAGCCGCCTCCGTCGCAGAGGACCGCCCCCCGCAGGCACCTCCGCCTCGCGCGCCCCTGCCCAGCCACAGAGAACTGCTCAGCCGCCTCCGCCGCAGAGGACCGTCCCTGCCCAGCCGCCCCCCCGCTGTCACCTCCGCCGTAGCTGCCGAGCACTACACAGCTTCCGCCGCAGGGAACCGTCCCTGCCCAGCCGCAGCATCAACCTTCGCCTTCCGCCGCTGTGGGCCACTCCTGTCGCCCAGCCGCAGCCGCCGCAAACCTGCCATACCGCAGTTGAACTGGACCAACCCCAGTCGCTGCCCTTAGTCAACGCCCTGTGCCCACCCTATTCAACACAGCCGTCAGTCCCGGACCGCCCTGCCCTGCTGACAATGCTGTCTCTAGCCGCCACCGCCGCTTGCAGCTGTCATTGTCCCTGCGGCCTGTCTCGGAATGCCCGCTGTGTTGCAGCTACAAATCCCACACCTGCATGCCGCCCTGACTTGACTTGCTACTAACGCAGTCTCCAGCCGCTGCGAGCTGTCGTAGTCGCCCACGCCTGCCTATGCGCTCGCACCTGCTATGTCGGTGACTCACTCCTGCAGACAGCTCGTCCCGCCTCGAGACTGAGTGATCGTTCCTCATCCTTCGTCACTAGGGGGGGACTTATGTAGCAACGTCATGCCTTAATCCAGTTTCTTTAATTATGCATAATATATGTATTATTTCGTGTACAAACTATTATGCTAATATGTAATGAGTATCCGTTCTGTAGTACCAGTAACGATGTAAAAATGTGTATTAGTGTATATATCAATACTCTATGTAATGCCAATTGTGTTTTGTAATGCAGCACTCTCCTAATTAATATAAATGTCCTCTGAGTTTGCACTGCAAGTCAGCAGTCTCATCCGATTAGACTTTCGTTTTGTTAACAATAAATAAGTCACTAGAAACTATATGCTTCATTAATCCTTCAACCTAGGATGATTTCACATCCTATGAAGTGCACTCTTTGCACTACACATGCTTCACTTGGTTTAAGAATGAATTTCCTACACAAGAAATAGTACTGACCACTAAAACATATCCCATGATTGACAAAGAAAAGCTTGAAACTGAACTAAAAGTATTCTATTGTAGATCCGATATTCATGAATATTGCAAATTAATTGAGCTGTTGAAATTTATCTTGGAAAATAATCTAGATGATGTTCTTAGTGAAATTACAAAACTGATAACAATCCTCTTGACAATTCCTATGACTACACCAGAGGCAGAACGCTGGTTTTCAACACTGAAAAGAATAAAAACTTTCCTAAGAAGCACTATGAAATCTGAAAGACTAAATGCACTTGCAGTGCTTTCAATGGAGAAAAATTTCCTCAGTTGTCATGCAGACATCAAGGAGAAAATTATTTATCTTTTCGCGCAAACTAAAACAAGAAGAATTAATTTTGTTTTTAAATGAATGGATCAACCTTGAATTGTAACAATTTAGGTTTTAGTAAATATATTTAATCTTACTTTTTTTTAGGATTTTGTCAAGTTTCATAATAAATTCTTTTTATACTCGTATGTTTCCTTATACACAATATGAAAACAAAGGCTAAAAAATTTCTGGAGCAGCACCCCCACTAATTTTAGCTACGAGCCACCATTGCATTCATCTAATAAATCTGTTGATCATTTAGGTGAAGTGATACCACAGCTGGACAAGAATTCGGGCATTCTCCAGAAAATCCAGCTTCATCGCTCAAAATGCTCCAGGCTACAGAAGTATGTGATAGCACCTTCTTTCTCAAAGAAATTAAGAAATGATATTTCAGATCATCACTTTAGTTTGCTTGTAGACGGAAGCACAAACGAGGCTAATGTATCCTGTTTAGCATTTCAGTGAGTCGAAGAAAAGCATGCTGGACACTTTTTACCATTTAGTACCTCTAAGGGATGCAAAAGCAGACACCATTTATATAACTGTCAAAAACTGCTTGATGGAAGATGGATTAGATGTTAACAAATTGATAGGTATAGGCACAGATGGGGTAAATTCAATGGTAGGTCATCATCACTCACAACATTATTGAAGAATGACAACCCTGAAATAACTCTTATTAGATATGCGTGTCATTCCCTGCATCTAGCTGCAAGTAAGGCATGTGAAAACCTCCACATTGTTCTTGATTTTTTAGTTAGAGACACACACACGGTTCTCTATTAGTCCAAATAGGATCAACAAATATACAGAGTTGTATAAAGTTGGTTGTCCCGTTTGGAGGCAATCAGTGTTATCCTTGATCAATGGGACTCCCTAAAACTGCATTTTGAAATGTGCGAAACAAGTGAGCGTTAGCGTTGCTACACAGCAAAACTAATCCAAGCATACAATGATCCTCATAGTAAGTTGTTGTACCGTTTATATGTTCGGAAAGTACTTAAGGAGGTGGCGAGAGTCAACACACTTTTCCAAGGGCAAAATGTTGAGGTAGCTAAACTTACTGAGGACCTGATCGATATGTATCGTAATATTATGCATATGGTGGTAGAATCAGGTCACTTATCAAAATGTGCCAAAGAAGATCTCCCTTCTTTAAAATTTCAGAATTATATTTTACCTTTGAATGTTATCAATTTTGGTTATGAAATCAACACATTTGCAGACTCTTTTACCTTAACCAATAAACAGTTGATTAACGTCAAAGAGAAACGTAAAGAGTTTGTACTCGAGTTGATTAATCAAGTGCATCCCAGTGCTGGTCGCCATACCTGGTGAAAGATATCAAACTACTGGAGCAAGTGCAACGCAGGGCTACCAAGCTAGTGCCGGAATGTTCAGAGCTGCCCTATGAAGAGAGGTGCAAATTCCTTGGCTTACAGACGCTGGAGGACAGAAGAAAACGCGGAGACACGATTGAAGTCTATAAGCTTCTTCACGGATATGAGGACATTCCCTACACCAAGTTTTTCAGCCTCAGCACAACTGGACTCAGGGGCCACAGTTACAAATTAGTTGTTCCGGACCACTGGAGAACTTCGCTCAAGGGAAACTGGTTCACAATCCGTACATTGCGTGAGTGGAATCATTTGCCAGATCATGTAGTGACTGCACCGTCAGTATCAACTTTTAAAACTAGGTACGACAGGCACAAAGGGTATGAGCAATCAAATACCGGCGCAATATTTTAAGAGGTGGGGATCCAACAAGAAATATTCTTATTTCCCCACTAACCAATACTAGGTAAGCAATACTAGGTAAGTGCAGCTGTGCCTGCCAGATAATGTTGACACCCTACTTCTTTTACAGATATTGCATCCTCGTGTAGCCACTTCTCAAATTAAGGGTTCTATTGCCACTATTGCTTCCCGGTACAGATCTATAATCAGAGATATAGATGAACTAGAAAATGAATGGGGTGTACTTAACCTTGAGCAATGGCCAAAATCATGTTTGGAAAGCAGTGTTGCATTTTGGGCAGAGGTATATGAAAAACTTGATTCTGCAGGTAACCGGAAGTTCCCTAATATTTCTGCCTTCGCCTTGGCATTATTGTCTTTGCCTTCCTCAAATGCAAATGTGGAAAGGGTATTTTCGGTTATGAACATCGTGCACTCAAAAGTAAGGAACAAATTTAGTGTTCATCTTGTGTTGACTTTATTCCCACTGAAGACATGTAAGACAGAATGAAATCGTACTTTGAAAACCATTCTTTTTTAATAATTTCAATGCAGTTTTTTAAGAAATCATTAAAACTTAATTTCAATGTAAAAGACAATACTTTATTTTTATTCTGAATTATATCTTTCATACAAAAGTAAACTTAAGTTACTGTAACTTCCAACCTATCATGTTTAAACTGCTTACCATTATTTTTGTGTAGAATTTGATTACATATATGTTGCAATGAACTTGTGTTTATAATTCCTTCTTTTTGTGGAAAAAAACTCACTCATTTGTGGGAACTGGCATAGATCACAGTGGCAACACCGAGTCGCAATCGCTTCGGTACATTGCGTGCTATGACGGAGAGGACACGTGATGAACGCGCTGCAGATTTTTTCTATCAACATCACCTTTATATTTTCTTCATAACACATTTTTTCTATAGGTACGTGTATCAATAAATTCTACTAAATATCTGGACTATTTGAGAGGATATTCTGACGCAATTTGTGGAATAATGCAGCACGGTTGCCAGATTGGGCTACAAGTCGCAAACTGGGCTACTTTTGAAAACTCGGCGCGACTTAAATTTGAGTTTTGCGACTTGCAACATTTTGGGCTACTTTTGAAGCAAATTGGGCTACTTTTGGGCTGCTAATGAGAAGACTGGTAGTTATTATTTCTGCATTCATGAAGACTAATAGATTAGTGATTATTTCTGCATTCAGGAAGTAATTTTGGCATAATTTGGCATATTATTGGCGACAGTTGGCATTTTTTTCTTGGTAAAACCAACCAAAACCAACCAGGCAACCCTAGTCCAATTTGAGACTGCTACGTAGGATGAAAATTAATAGGAACGTATTCAACGAACTAGATCGTCCCACTCGCTTCTCGGCCGCAGACGCACAGTACGAAATGTACGTATTCGAATATGAAAATTAACAGGAACGTATTCAACGTGCTAGATCGTCCCGCTCGCATCTCGGCCCGCAGATGCTCAGTACGAAATGTACGTATTCGATTAGTCATCTTATATGTGACGGTCGATTGAGGATCTGTTGTGAGCTCCACAGTTGTAGAAATGAAGAGGTGGTCAAACTACTCGAAAACGTTTCAGTCTGCCTGATTAAAGGATCCCCTGTTTGAAAAATGGTTAGCGGAAGTGAAAGAGGATGGAAATAAGGCGCGTTAGTTTGTAGAACGGATATGAGAGCTCACAGAACGGATTTAAAAAACACAGATTCGTTAAAACACAAACAAAATGTATCAAAAGTAAGTGACAAGCAGATGAGCATCAAGTCTGCTCTATCAAAGAAGGAAGATAAACTTAGCAAATTTGAAATTCGTCTGTATATGTAGCATGTCATTCTTCTATTCAGTCAATTGATCATCTGAGTGAACTCTTGAAAGTAGAAATGCCATCAACATCAAGTGCGAGCTCCTGCAATTTATATATATATATATTATATACATACATACATACATATACCAAGGCTTTTTTCCCCCTTACAAGGGAGGTAGCCAAAAAGGGAAAGGCATAAAATCACTTCCACCCATTCCATCCCTGAATACAATCCACACCCCTCCACCCTTCCTCTTATCTAAGCACCTCCTGGATGGCGGTTATCCCTGCACCTTGTCCACTGCCCTGGATCAGAAGCAGTGTCACAAGATACAGCACATCCACAGCAAGGCCGCTTAATTAAATCGGCGACCCCCCCTCTCTGTCCCCCCATTGCATAAAAGGAGAGGACGGGGAGAAGTCCCTTTGGGCTGCGTCAAATTTTGCTCACACATACTACCTCACCCCCCATCCACCCGCCCATTCCACCTCATGCAATCACAACATCATCCATATACAACCATTCTCCATTCACCCGTCTTCTGTCCTCTCCCGTCCTTCCTCAACAGACATTCCCCTCTTCCCCAAAGCCCCCTTCACCCCATCCATCCACCTCATCCTAGGACGTCCCCTCATGTTCACTCCCTCCACATCTGCCTTCCATACCTCTTTTACTAGTCTTTCTTCACTCATTCTTTCCATGTGTCCAAACCATCCTAATATTCTTTCATCAACCCTATCTACCAGCTCTTTTTCCATCCCTGTTCTCCTCCTCACCTCCTCATTTCTCACTCTACCTGGCCTAGCAACCCCCATTATACTTCTCAGACACCTCATCTCAAACACATTCAAACTCCTTCTCTCTTATGTTCCATGTTTCTGCCCCATACAGTGCTGTTGGCACAATCACTCCTTCATACAGTCTCCTCTTAGCATCCATTCCCAAATGTCTATTCCTCATTACACTCTTTAATCCACCAAGGCATTTACTCGCTTCTCTCAATCTACATTCTACCTCCACCTTCACTCCACCTTTTCCTGCCACATTTGCACCCAAATATCTAAAACTATCCACTTCCTCCAGTCGCTCTCCCTTAATGCTCACTTCCAGTCTACTGCCACTTTCACCCCTTGTACATCTCATCACCTTACTTTTACCCACATTTATCTTTAGCTTTCTTCTATCACATACTCTCCCAAACTCTGCCATTAACTTCCTCAATCCCTCCTCCGATCCTGCCACAAACGCAGTGCCGTCCGCAAACAACAGCTGGCTCACCTCCCACTTTTCTCCATTTTCTTTAACCATCTCCAATCCCTTGCCCACTACCCTTGCATTTACCTCTCGCACCACCCCATCCATGTATAAGTTGAACAGCCAGGGCGACATAACGCATCCTTGACGAAGTCCCACCTTTACCTCGAACCACTCACTCTCTCCATTTCCAATCCTGACACAAGCTCTACTACTCTCATAAAAACTCTTGACAGCTCCTTGAAGCTTTCCTCCTATCCCGTACATCTGCATAACCTCCCACAGTGCCTTCCTGTCTACCCTATCATAAGCCTTTTCCAGATCCATAAAAGCAAAAAAAACATCCTTCCCCTTACCTATAGCTTTCTCACATATCTGTCTTACCACAAAGATCTGATCTACACAACCTCTACCTGTCCTAAAACCACACTGTTCCTCACCAATTACTCCTTCTGTTCCTCTCCTAATCCTCTCAATCAAGATTCACCCATAAGCCTTCCCAACTACACATAACAAGCTAATCCCTCTGAAACTACTACATTCACACTTGTCCCCTTTTCCTTTGTAAAGAGGAACTATACAGGCACTCCTCCGGCACTCTACCCTTTCTCCAGCAAACATTAAATAACCTCACCAACCAGTCCACCATCACTGTACCTCCCTTTTTCAGACATTCTGCATGGCATCCATCCAGACCAGGTGCCTTACCTGCTTTTATCATCTTAACAACTGCCTTCACCTCATTCTTCCTTATTTCTCCTCCATTCTCCTCACTCATCACTCTCATTTTCTTCGCATTTCCCACTGCAACTATCTTTCCCTCCCTATCCTCCTTCACATTTAGCAACTCCCTAAAATATTCTGCCCATCTTCCCCTCACTGCCTTTTCTTCCATTATCATCTCTCCATCTGCACCTTTTACCTTTTCTTCTCTACTTGATTCGCCTCCTCTTCCTCTCTTAATTTCTTTCCAAAACATCTTTTTATTACTTTCAAAATTTTCTGTCATACTCTTACCTCATTTCACATCTGCTCTCCTCTTTGCCTCCTTTACCTTTTGCTTTACTTCTCTTTTCTTTGTACCTCTCATATGACTCCCTCATCCTATTTTGTAACCAATATGTGAAAGCTCGCTTCTCTTCTACAACCTTCTTTGTTTCCTCATCCCACCATTCACTACCCTTTCTTCTATTTCCACCTGTCCTTTTTGTTCCACACACCATCCTTGCACACTTTATGACTCCCTCCTTGAAACAAAAGTCCTCAAAGTCAAGGACCACCTCGACATGAGAGGCACACAAACACTTGCTGCAGCCACCACAAACACATCACACCCGCTACACTACATAGCAGAACACCCACACACACCAAGAAACATTAAAACTACACCCAAAGACCTTTATTACACACAGATACTCTCTTCTCTTCCTCCACAACCACCAAATACCAGCCTTCGGAAACATATTCATAATCATATCACTCACCGCTCCATTAACACACTGAAAGACAACACACTGCTGCATGCCAGACCCCCTGATATCCACCCTTCTGAATCCTCTCTCCCACGAAAGGACAGAGTCCACTTGGCCAGACTGCGATGCGGTCACCACCCAGCACTTCTAAGCTACCAGAAGAGGCTGGACGACCGTGTTGTGAACAGCTGCCCAGGATGTAACACTTCACCCCATACCATACAACACATAATGGAAGACTGCATTATACACAATCATGCACGCAAACAACACAACATACACTCTATAAAGGATTTGTGGGAAAACCCAATTTCGGCTGTGGCCTTCCTTGGGGAGACGGGACTGCTCGGACAGACAGTCTAGGGAACGACAACAACAACAACCATCCCCATTCCTCCACCACACCCAGCTCTACTCCATCCTTTACTCCCTCCCACTCCTCCTTCAGCTTCTTTTCGTACTCCTTCTCCTTTTCCTTTTCATTCAAAGGTTCACTCTAAGAACCTCCCTACCTTTTGTCCCTTTCCTCTTTCTCCATCTATCCACCACGTTCAACTTACCTTCCACCAAAAAATGATCTGATATTCCCCCACCCTCTCCCCTTAGCACATGTACATCCTTAACTCTTCCTATCATAATCCTATTTACCACTACATAATCCATTAGCGCTCTATCTACCACCCTTCCATCCACTACCCTCTCCCATGTGTACTTATGCTTGACTTTCTTCCGAAACACTGTATTTGCTATAATCAACTCTCTTTCTAGACACATTTCCACCATCAACTCTCCACTACGATTCTTTCCTGGAACTCCACATTTCCCAACCACTCCATCGATTGGACTATTTCCTACCCTAGTATTAAGGTCTCCCAGTACTATTACATTGACATTTCTTCCTAAATCCTCTATGCACTCATTTAAATCTATCCAAAAGGCCTCCCTTTCTTCTACACTCTTCTCACTGCCAGGCCCATATGCACTTACAAAGACCCACACCTCCTTTCCCAGTTTCACCTTCATCCACATTATCCTTGAGGAAACC
The DNA here is from genome assembly GCF_046742065.1 of Oratosquilla oratoria. Lineage (NCBI taxonomy): Eukaryota > Metazoa > Arthropoda > Malacostraca > Stomatopoda > Squillidae > Oratosquilla > Oratosquilla oratoria. The sequence continues at coordinate 153,274 of NW_027467748.1, forward strand.
TTCCACTCCACTACCCGTTTACCTATCTCTTCACTTACATATATACATATTTATATATATATATATATATATATATATATATGTATGTATATTTATATATTGGGCTACTATAGCCAGAAATTTGCGAATTTTAGTCCTGCAGCTCGCGACTTTCGGCAGTTTACATCTGGCAACCCTGTAATGCAATGTTATAGCCTCATACATGCTTGTTACCTCAGGGCAACATCATGCAACTGCATGGCTATATTTCGTACATTTTTCAGAGATGGATCCATCTACATTTTATGGACGCCGTTACGATGCTGGTATTCCCGAAGATTCTGAAGATGGAAATCTGCAGTCTGAGGATGAAGAATATGACGCCGACATGGATTTGCAAGAGGAAACAGTGGAATTAAGTGAGTCGGAGGAGAGTGGTGATGAAACTCAACCTACTGTTAGATCTTCTGTGTCAGATCAGAAAAGGCAGAAAAGTATTGTGGAAAGTAAAGAAGTCAACAGAAGTACAGTCATTGAAGCCAGAGTTTATTGGTCAGATTTATTCTGGAAATGGTGAGGTAAGAAGTCCAATAGAATATTTCAATGATTTAATTTATTGTAATGTGAAGAAAGTGTTTACTGAAGAATCTAATAAATACGCTGTTCAAAATTCCCCTGATAGGCCATTGAGACTTACAGAACAAGAATTAGAACAATTTATAGACATTCTTTTTTTCATGAGTATAGTAAAACTTCCACGAGCTAGGCTCTATTGGAGTTCTGCTACAAGATTCCACAAAATAGCAGATAGTATGTCCGTACAAAGATTTGAAACAATAAAACACAATCTACACTGTAATGATGACACCACTCGCCCACATAATTGTACAGGTAAACTGTATAAACCAAGACCTATTATAAATGCATTTGCCAGCAAAGTTTCAAACACCCCACCAGCTGAAAAGTTGTCCATTGATGAACAGATAGTCCCTTTCAAAGGCTCTTCAAGTATCTGAACATGCAACCCCAAAAAACCTAAGAAATGGGGATACAAGATATTTGTTCTTTCTGGAACTGATGGCCTGGTATATAATTTCAGGATCTACACAGGTAAGATAAATCCAGTTCCTGGCCAGCCAGATATCAACACCTCAGGAAATATTGCACTGGATCTCCTTGAGCCAATACCTAGAGATGTTTGGCATAAAGTCTATTTTGATAACTGGTTCAATGGTTCATCTATTCAAACAATTCTATGGAAGCAGGGCATTTGCTGTCTAGGAACAGTGCGGCTGAATCGTCTTCCTAGTTGTCAAATGCCAACAGATGTCCAGATGAAAAAGGATGGGCGTGGTACATCTGTCATAAGAGTGGCAACAATAGATAATGTAGAACTGAGAGCTGTAAAATGGTTTGACAACCGAGGTGCGACTCTGTTGAGTAATTTTGCAGCACTTGAACCATAAACAACAGTAAATTGGTGGGATTCAAAGGCCAAGGAGCACAAAGAGGTTCAGTGCTCTTCCATTGTTATTCTTTACAACAAGTTTATGGGTGGTGTCGACCTTCTAGATTCTCTATTAGCCCTTTACAGAATCCCTGTGAGGTAAAAAAAAATGGTATCATAAACTGATTTGGCATTTCCTGGACATGATGGTAGTACAAGCATGGCTCTTGTACTGTCGAGATGCAGAGAGCAGCAATGTGCGTAAGAAAAGTGTGCTTCCTTTTCTCAAATTCAAATTGGATATATCAGATTGCCTTCTGCATTTGGGAAAGTACTTGATACCCAAAAGAGGGAGACCATCAACACACGTGGAAGAGCTTTATAAGATCAAAGCAAAAAAAGGCACAGCAGCAGCAGCAACTCCTCCAGCACTGGTAAGGACTGAAAAGTATGGCCACTTTCAAGAATTCCAGGAAAAGAAAGGTCGCTGTAGGAACCCAGGCTGTAAAGGGATTTGCAAGGTCTTTTGTTCTAAATGTAAAGTTTATCTGTCTTTTACCCCAAAATCTGTTTTCTTGATTTCCATAAGTAAGAAATTGGTATAAGTCACTATCGTCTTCTATAAATTAAAGAAAATACCCTTATTTTGCATCTTGCTCTCCTTTCGGTGCTTGATCAAACATGGCTTCATTTCCTGTGCAGAAGTTCATTATTCTATTTCACATAAAATGCTCACCAAATCGTGATTCATCATGAGTCAACTATTGCCTTAAGTTTAAGCTTTGTTGCATAATGTTAACTTGAGTTAACAAACCTGTATTTTCTTATTATGGCATGAGTGTATTATTTCAGTGAAATATGTTACTTGCACTACAAATGCTTGTTTTTTCATCAAAATTTTTCGAGTAAGAAATGAAAAAGTATGCAATATAGGGATGTATATACACATATATATACATATGTATATATACATATATATTTATATATATATACATATATACATATATATATATATATATATATATATATATACATACATATACCATACATATACCAAGGCTTTTTCCCCCTTCCAAGGGAGGTAGCCAAAAAGGGAAAGGCATAAAAACACTCCCACCCATTTCATCCCCAAATACACTCCACACCCCTCCCACCCTTCCTCTCATCTGAGCACCTCCCGGATGACGGGTCATCCCTGCACCCCGCCCACCGCCCTGGGTCAGAAGCAGTGTCGCAAGACACAGTACATCCACAGCAAGGCCGCTTCATTTAATCGGCGACCCCCCCTCTCCGTCCCCCTTTGCATATAAGGAGAGTACGGGGAGAAATCCCTTCGGGCTGCGTCAAAATTACTCACACATACTACCCCACCCCCCCCCCCCGCCCATTCCTCCTCATGCAATCACAACATCATCCATATACAACCATTCTCCACTCACCTCTGTCTTCCGTCCTCTCCCTTCCTTCCTCAACAGACATTCCCCTCTTCCCCAAAGCCCCCTTCACCCCATCCATCCACCTCATCCTAGGACGTCCCCTCATGTTCACTCCCTCCACATCTGCCTTCCATACCTCTTTTACTAGTCTTTCTTCACTCATTCTTTCCATGTGTCCAAACCATCCTAATATTCTTTCATCAACCCTCTCTCCCAAATCCTTTTTCACCCCTGTTCTCCTCCTCACCTCCTCATTTCTCACTCTATCTAGCCTAGTAACCCCCGCCATACTTCTCAGACACCTCATCTCAAACACATTCAAACTCCTTCTCTCTTCTTCTCTTATGTTCCACGTTTCTGCCCCATACAGTGCTGTTGGCACAATCACTCCTTCATACAGTCTCCTCTTCGCATCCATTCCCAAATGTCTATTTCTCATTACACTCTTTAAACCACCAAGGCATTTACTCGCTTCTCTCAATCTACATTCTACCTCCACCTTCACTCCACCTTTTCCTGCTACACTTGCACCCAAGTATCTAAAACTATCCACTTCCTCCAGTCGCTCTCCCTTAATGCTCACTTCCAGTCTACTGCCACTTTCACCCCTTGTACATCTCATCACCTTACTTTTACCCACATTTATCTTTAGTTTTCTTCTATCACATACTCTCCCAAACTCTGCCACCAGCTTCCTCAATCCCTCCTCTGACCCTGCCACAAGCGCAGTGTCGTCCGCAAACAACAGCTGGCTCACCTCCCACTTTTCTCCATTTTCTTTAACCATCTCCAATCCCTGACTCACTACCCTAGCATTCACCTCTCGCACCACCCCATCCATGTATAAGTTGAACAGCCAGGGCGACATAACGCATCCTTGACGAAGTCCCACCTTTACTTCAAACCACTCACTCTCTCCATTTCCAATCCTAACACATGCTCTACTACTCACATAAAAACTCTTGACAGCTCCCAAAAGCTTTCCTCCTATCCCATAAATCTGCATAACCTCCCACAGTGCCTTTCTGTCTACCCTATCATAAGCCTTTTCCAGATCCATAAAAGCCCAAAAAACATCCTTTCCCTTTCCTATAGCTTTCTCACATATCTGTCTTACCACAAAGATCTGATCTACACAACCTCTACCCGTCCTAAAACCACACTGTTCCTCACCAATTACTCCTTCTGTTCCTCTCCTAATCCTCTCAATTAAGATTCTCCCATAAGCCTTCCCTACTACACTCAACAGGCTAATCCCTCTGAAATTACTACATTCACACTTGTCCCCTTTTCCCTTGTAAAGAGGAACTATACAGGCACTACTCCAGTCCTCCGGTACTCTACCCTCTCTCCAGCAAACATTAA
>NW_027467748.1:167500-282500 GCF_046742065.1 Oratosquilla oratoria
AGAAGGAGAAAATCGACTTCCCCCTGCCCCCCAACCATTTTGTCGATTTGATCAAACTTTGTGTTGAATTTAATTATTTTAAATTCCAGGACAGTTTCTTCCACCAGAAATTTGGCATGGCCATGGGCTCTCCATTAAGTGCAGTCCTGGCTAATTCATTCATGGAATTTCTAGAAACAGGATCCTTTGCCAACATCGTTCCCGAGCATGTGACCTGGCTGCGATATGTGGACGATATCTTACTCGTCACACCCAGGCGTTTCAATCTTCAGCGCTTGCAGACGGCCTTAAACGAAGTGGAGCCCACCATTCAGTTTTCCAAGTTGGTGGTTCTTAAAAGACGTGTCAGGTTGGTGGCAACGTCGCCGGTTGGCAACACGAGACGTCTAGTTGTGCTGTCCTGCTGCCTACGGCTTTCCCGAATCTTAGCGGCCTGCTGTTTGCAATTATCTAAAAGAAACTCTGGAAATTTTAGTGTTAAAAAGGTCTCTTTAATAAACCTGCACTCTTCTTCTAAGTATTTTGCACTACATATCCTAAATGCCCTAAGGAAAAAACCTATTACTACTCCTCTCTTGGTCCTTATATCATGGTGGGAGTAGAAATGAATTAAATCATTTTTGTTGGTGGGCTTTCTATACACTTTGAATTCAAATTGGTTACTGTACTTAAAGATGTGTGTGTCCAGGAAAGGAAGAGAATCGTGGATTTCTTCCTCTAGGGAAAACTGAATGGTGGGCTCCACTTCGTTTAAGGCCGTCTGCAAGCGCTGAAGATTGAAACGCCTGGGTGTGACGAGTAAGATATCGTCCACATATCGCAGCCAGGTCACATGCTCGGGAACGATGTTGGCAAAGGATCCTGTTTCTAGAAATTCCATGAATGAATTAGCCAGGACTGCACTTAATGGAGAGCCCATGGCCATGCCAAATTTCTGGTGGAAGAAACTGTCCTGGAATTTAAAATAATTAAATTCAACACAAAGTTTGATCAAATCGACAAAATGGTTGGGGGGCAGGGGGAAGTCGATTTTCTCCTTCTCGATTCTATCACTAAGGAGCTGTATTACCTTATCCGAGGGGACACATGTGAAGAGACTTTTCACGTCCAGGCTGGCCAACTTCTTGTTTCTGGCGGAGATATCTCGGATTCTGTCTAGTAGGTCCCCTGAGTGTCTGAGATGAGCTCCACTGATGGTTCCCAGGAGGGGGGACAGATGTCTGGCCAACGTACCTGCTAATCTGTGGGGAGCACTCCCTATCCCTGATGTTATAGGTCTCATTGGAATATCATTTTTGTGTGTTTTGGGCAGACCATACATCGTAGCTGTGCGTGGGAGATTTGGCAATAAGTAAAGGAGCTTTTTACCTGCAACTGAACTTTTGAGAATTTTTCTTACCTTGTATGCACACTTGGAAATAGTGTGCCAGACAAGCAGAACATTAAAGACATCACGAAAACGGAAACACACAACAACCAGACACCGAGCACCAAAGCCGGTGTTTATCGTATTCCGTGTTCAGGATGTGATAAAGTTTACATCGGAGAAACGTCACGCGACCTGAATACACGAATACGTGAACACCGTTACGACGTCAGGCATGATGTCACCACCAATGCATGTGTGACACATAGAAACAAGGAAAACCATCTTATGGACTGGAAGAATGCAGAGCTGCTGATGCGGGAACCAGACAAAATCCGCATGAAGTGTTTAGAAGCAGCAATCATTCAAGGAACGAACACTATTGAACAAAACAGGGGCATGTTTAACATATCTCCTCACATTATTCCCCTAATACCCATGGCCAGCAAAATATTAAATATTTAAACCACCCTTTGTGGACATTTCGCTCACGGACGTTTGGGCCAGCATTCTCATCCTTTCCCAGTGTCCAATCCCCCCACCCTCCTCCTCCTCCTCTTCCTTCCCCCCCCTTTTTTTCTCTCCCCGTTCCCTCCTTTCCCCTTATTTAATCTCAAGCATTTGTATCTCAACTTGTACTTGAAAAAGCTGTAATAAGCGAAACGTCGTACAAATAAAGGCTCCGTCCTCGTATGGTGTTCATCTAGTCAATCATATATATACATATATATATATACAGGGTGTTCTAAAAAATTTGACGTCATTTCGCAGGCCAATAATTTTGGCAATTTTCGTTGAAACGAGCTCAAATTTTCACAGCTTGCATAGAAACAGTTCAAGATTTTATGTTTAATGTTTGACATTTATCTCTTGTCAGGTTGAGAAATGCCGTTCACTTCAAAAGAAAAGTCATTTTGCGTGTTGGAATATGCTCAGACACAGTCACCCACGACCGTGCAGCGTGCCTTCTTTGCAAAATTAGCCAAAAATGCACCAACTAGTAAACAAATTTGGACCTGGCACCAAAAATTTAAAGAGGAAGGCTGCTTATGCAGGGCTAAAGGATCTGGACGGCATTCAACATCGGAAGAGAAGGTCGAGAAAGTTCGTGAAACATTCCTGCGAAGTCCCCGGAAGTCTGTAAGAAGAGCAAGTGTGGAAACCCAGATTCCTCGAACAACAGTTTGGCGCGTTCTGAGGAAACGATTGCAAATGAAACCCTACAGGCTGCAGCTCCTTCAGGCTTTAAAGGAAGATGACAAGCGAAAACGTAAAGAATTCTGCTATGATATGCTAGAGAAACTTGAAGAAGACGAGTTCGATGAGCGTCTAATTTTTAGTGATGAAGCCACGTTTCATACGAATGGCAAAGTCAATAAGCATAATGTTCGCATTTGGGGCAAAGAAAATCCCCATACCACAATTGAGCACGAGAGGGACTCACCAAAAGTGAATGTGTTCTGCGCCATCTCCAAGAATCAAATTCATAGACCGTTTTTCTTTGAAGGAAATGTGAACGGGGATGTTTATCTGCAAATGCTTCAGAACTGGCTATTTGATCAGCTCATTGAAAATGAACATGAAAGCTTCATTTTTCAACAGGACGGGGCTCCACCTCACTGGAAGCTCACTGTACGGGCCTATCTCAATGAGAATCTGCCAGAGAGATGGATCGGGCGTGGTGGTGAGGAAGACAATTTGCTGCTGAAATGGCCACCACGATCACCTGACCTGACACCGTGTGATTTTTTCCTCTGGGGATATGTGAAAGGACTCGTCTATGTCCCCCCTCTTCCTGCTAACGTTGAAGAACTCAAGCAGAGAATCACTGCCGCACTGGAGAATGTTACCAAAGATATGCTGCAGCGTGTTTGGCACGAGTTTGAGTACCGACTTGACGTGTGCAGAGTCACAGGCGGCGCTCATATTGAACATTTGTGAAATCGGTCATAGAATCTACAAATCTTTGTTTTTTTCTTTGCAATGTCAACCAATAAAACTTATGATGTTCAACATAAAGTTTGTGCAGTTTCATTGAGATGCACTGAGTAGTTTCCTAGATATTGGCATTTAAAATGACGTGAAATTTTTTGGAACACCCTGTATATATATATATATATACGTATATATATATATATATATATATATATACGTATATATATATATATATATATATACACACATATATATATATGTATATATATATATATATATATATGTTATATATATATATATGTTATATATATATATATATATATACATGTATATATATACATATATATACGTATATATACGTGTGTATATATATAACATATAAGTATATATATATATATATATACATATACATATATTATATATATATAAGTATATATACATATATACATATACATATATGTATATATACATATATATATATATATATACATATGTATATATACATATGTATATATACACATACATGTATATATACACATATATGTATATATACATGTATACTGTATATACATATGTATATATACATATATATATAAATATATATATGCATGCATTGTTAAAAATCGACAGCGTTAGTGAGGTTGTTGATCTTCTTGTGAGTATTCTCCAGTTTTCTAACCAATATTCTGCCATTTAGAGGGTGGGCATATACCAAGTTGCCAAAATGATTCATTTATTTCAACGTTTCGTCTAACAAAGAGACATCTTCAGGAAATTCTGTAACATAGATAATAATGACGTACAGAAATATAGAAAACAACATGTAAATCTAACCAATTATACAAATATAGAAGCAAATATCAATAAATGCGCAAATTCACATAAAATAAACACTATACATGGGCTGATGGGGACCGTTACTTACAATAGTTAAAGGTCTGATGAAATGACGAAGAAAACCCTTCGCTTGGTGACATATATATGCACCTAGCCGGCTTGGGTGGTGGTGGAGGGCGGGAGAGGGGGCGGGGGTGGTATCTCATTAATACGAGAAGAAGAGGGTTGGGGGAGGGGTTGGGGGGTTAGGGGGTTGCGGGGTCGGTTGGGGGGTTAGGGGGTTGCGGGGTCGGTTGGGGGGAGGATGGAAGGAGTGGGTAGGAGGAGGTGGAGGGGGGGTTTCGGAGAGAGGTCATGCTAGGTAGTAGCTTGGTGCTGCTATACAAAGCGATGACAGAAGTCATGTTGCATTGGATATTAATGATAGGACTACATTCTCTGATAAACATAGCTTCTAGAAGCTTAAGTTTATGTACATCCCTATTACTTGCTATAATCCTAGTGTTTGAAACTAGGTATTCTCGGGTGGCTGTTAGGTTATGGTATTTCTTTAAGTGATGTTTTATAGCCCCATTTTGTAAATGCATAGTAATTCTCCTACTGAGACTACATCTAGTAAAACCAATATATGCTGTATGACGGGCTACACAGTTCCCGGTGCTACAGGTGAATTCATAAACACAATTAGTTTTAGACATAGTCTCAGTATTACTATTCAAGTTATTAGTAATAACCAATGAACTAGCTTTAGGGTTGGAGTAGTATACAACCACCCGGATTTCCTTATCTTTAGATACCGGATGACAGTTCTTAGTGATGATGTCTTTAATTATTTTTTCATCTTTCTTGTAACCCTTGTTGAAGATGTTATGGTAGTATATATCAATGAATTGGGGCTTAGGGGATGTTTGTGGGGAAAGGTGGTCACACAACATTTTATTACAAATTACATCAAAATCACTATTAGGGAAACCATTATTCACCAGAATCTGGCGGATGTGCTGCAATTCTGTATGCAGAGCCTGCCAGGAAGAACACACTTTGATAGCCCTCCGGACATACGCTCTAATCACACTGGTTTTATAGCTAGTCGGGCACTCACTTTTGTAGTTCAAACACTTCTCAGAGTTCGTAGGTTTCCTATACACCTTCGTTGTAAATTCCCCGGAAGAAGAGTCCACTAAAATATCGAGGAAAGGGAGTTTGCCATCCTTATTCATTTCAGTCGTGAAGCTAAGACCAGATTCCTCCTGGAGGCGCAGTCTCAATCCCTGGAGAAGGGCTTCTGACTGTGCGCACACAAAGATGTCGTCTATGTACCTGAAGTATAATGAAGGTTTGGTGACGTCATCTTTAAAGACTGCTTCCTCTACTGCCGACATGAACGCTTGGGCAAAGAGTACTCCCAGGGGGGAACCCATCGCTATCCCATCGTGCTGGACGTACAACTTTCCCTCTGGACATTTAAAGGGGGCCTCGGTAGTGCAGATTTTCAGCATCTCTTCCATTATGTGCTTCGGGATGGTTGGAGGGGGGAAATCTGCGTGTTCATATACATATTCCAAAATGATGTTAATAGTCCTATGCACAGGGACATTTGAAAATAAACTAGCAGCATCCAACGATGCTATAATGCCGTTAGGCTTATTATCTTTTAAGATGTCTATGAATTCATCCCTAGACTTTAAAGAATAAGTATTAGGGATATAAGGAGAAATTATATCATGAAGAGTTTTAGCTACGCTGTAAGAGGGGGTAGGGATTTGGGAAATAATGGGTCTGAGGGGGTTTCCTTCCTTATGGGTCTTAACATTACCATAAAAATAACCAGGAGAAAAATCTCCGACTAAGGGTACAAATTTGTTACCTCCTATCACGGCGTTAACAGTGGAAATAAGTTCATTAAGTCTAGATTTAATCTGAACAACAGGGTTACGAGAAATACCCTTAAACTTGGAATCATCTAGGAGGATGTCACGACATTTCTGAAAGTAAGTTTCCCTGTTGAGGATCACATAGCAGGAAGCTTTGTCTGCTCTTCTGATGACAATCCTCTCGTTGTTGCGCAGTTGTTCTGCGGCTTCCTTCAAGCGTGGGGGAAGTTGGCTCTGGTGGTGGTGGCGGCGTTTCGTACTTTCTGCCTGTAGTTGTTCCTGTAGATCTGGATTAACTGAAATAACACCTGTTTTTTGTAACTTACAAATGTTGTCAAAGAGAGTTGCTATTTCTACCTTCTTGTTAACCTGCTTAAATTTAGGCATAAGGGAACAATTAATTCCTAGGTTTAAGAATTCACATTGGGCATCTGACAGGGGTTCATCGGAAAGATTGATGAAGCTATCTGTTGGTTTAGGTAGGGCTAAGTGACCTCCATAAAGTTTGAATAACTTTTTAGAGATGCGTGTTCTGCCTACCTGGTAGTGATTGGCTACCTTCAAGTTCAGAGCCTCTAAAGTCTTCTGTTTCAAATCCTGGTTAAAGTTGGAAGCGGCGTATTCCTGCTCTGAAGCCTGGAGTTCCTCTTTCAGGGAAGACAGGAGAATGAGCTTACTATCCGTTTCTTCATTAACCATGGTCCTACGGAAATCCTGTAAGGATTCCGTATGCTGCACTGCTCGGTCGTGGAGACGTACATTTGAATATCTGGGGAGCAGATTCTCTTGTATGCATGCATTGTTAAAATCGACAGCGTTAGTGAGGTTGTTGATCTTCTTGTGAGTATTCTCCAGTTTTCTAACCAATATTCTGCCATTTAGAGGGTGGGCATATACCAAGTTGCCAAAATGATTCATTTATTTCAACGTTTCGTCTAACAAAGAGACATCTTCAGGAAATTCTGTAACATAGATAATAATGACGTACAGAAATATAGAAAACAACATGTAAATCTAACCAATTATACAAATATAGAAGCAAATATCAATAAATGCGCAAATTCACATAAAATAAACACTATACATGGGCTGATGGGGACCGTTACTTACAATAGTTAAAGGTCTGATGAAATGACGAAGAAAACCCTTCGCTTGGTGACATATATATGCACCTAGCCGGCTTGGGTGGTGGTGGAGGGCGGGAGAGGGGGCGGGGGTGGTATCTCATTAATACGAGAAGAAGAGGGTTGGGGGAGGGGTTGGGGGGAGGATGGAAGGAGTGGGTAGGAGGAGGTGGAGGGGGGGGTTTCGGAGAGAGGTCATGCTAGGTAGTAGCTTGGTGCTGCTATACAAAGCGATGACAGAAGTCATGTTGCATTGGATATTAATGATAGGACTACATTCTCTGATAAACATAGCTTCTAGAAGCTTAAGTTTATGTACATCCCTATTACTTGCTATAATCCTAGTGTTTGAAACTAAGTATTCACGGGTGGCTGTTAGGTTATGGTATTACTACTCCAACCCTAAAGCTAGTTCATTGGTTATTACTAATAACTTGAATAGTAATACTGAGACTATGTCTAAAACTAATTGTGTTTATGAATTCACCTGTAGCACCGGGAACTGTGTAGCCCGTCATACAGCATATATTGGTTTTACTAGATGTAGTCTCAGTAGGAGAATTACTATGCATTTACAAAATGGGGCTATAAAACATCACTTAAAGAAATACCATAACCTAACAGCCACCCGAGAATACCTAGTTTCAAACACTAGGATTATAGCAAGTAATAGGGATGTACATAAACTTAAGCTTCTAGAAGCTATGTTTATCAGAGAATGTAGTCCTATCATTAATATCCAATGCAACATGACTTCTGTCATCGCTTTGTATAGCAGCACCAAGCTACTACCTAGCATGACCTCTCTCCGAAACCCCCCCCCCCCTCCACCTCCTCCTACCCACTCCTTCCATCCTCCCCCCAACCGACCCCGCAACCCCCTAACCCCCCAACCCCTCCCCCAACCCTCTTCTTCTCGTATTAATGAGATACCACCCCCGCCCCCTCTCCCGCCCTCCACCACCACCCAAGCCGGCTAGGTGCATATATATGTCACCAAGCGAAGGGTTTTCTTCGTCATTTCATCAGACCTTTAACTATTGTAAGTAACGGTCCCCATCAGCCCATGTATAGTGTTTATTTTATGTGAATTTGCGCATTTATTGATATTTGCTTCTATATTTGTATAATTGGTTAGATTTACATGTTGTTTTCTATATTTCTGTACGTCATTATTATCTATGTTACAGAATTTCCTGAAGATGTCTCTTTGTTAGACGAAACGTTGAAATAAATGAATCATTTTGGCAACTTGGTATATGCCCACCCTCTAAATGGCAGAATATTGGTTAGAAAACTGGAGAATACTCACAAGAAGATCAACAACCTCACTAACGCTGTCGATTTTAACAATGCATGCATACAAGAGAATCTGCTCCCCAGATATTCAAACATATATATATATATACATATATATATATATACTGTGCCGTTACGAGATGTAACGGGGCTTTTTTTTTATATATATCCGTGTATTCCCAATGTTTACATATTTTCTGTTTGAGCTTGTTTCCCCTCGGAAGGGGTTTTCATTGTTGTTTTTGTACTGCTTTAATTTAAGTATGTTGCGAGCAGAAGCTTCTTCTGCTTAAAAATACTACCGTTGTAAGTTGTCTGCAAGCTGTGTTGCAAGATAACATCTCATTAATTGTACAATGTGCACTTAAAGAATTAGACTTAAAAAGGTGTGTAAGAACCGGTTGCCGTTTTGCGACGTAACATCACATCTAGGCGCCAGTCTTGGTCCGAACTAGAAAGATGAACACACCCCTCGCCTAGCCAACTCTTTTTTCATCAATTCCAACGTACTATCGAAATCCCCTTGGTTCCATCCTGCACGATGGATCAGATCTGCATTAAATTCGCATCAAATATCCCCGTGATTCTATAACCTTCAGTCCCAAGTCTGTATACGTCACGGACGCCATGATGCTGATTGTCCATTTGATCTGCGGAGTCCCAGTTGGCTCCGCCAAAATGAAAAAAGAGTTCGATAGAAACGAACAGATGAAAAGAGCATAGGAAGAGGTGGCCAGACCACGTCCTGCACGCCATTGCCACGTCTAGATTCCCCTCGTCGTCACCATATAATGAACTTGATGTGTCGCCTTCCTGGCATAAGTTGCATGTGTATACTTAAGTGTAGTGGCGCAGGGTTAAGTGTAGTGGCGCAAAGTTAAGTGTAGTGATCTTGTGTCGTCTTAGTAATCGTATCGGCGCGCGAGTGTGATGTGGCAACAACGTATGGTTGCGAAGTTCTACCAGTGTTTACATAAACCCCCACCGCAGCTAAGCATGTGTTTTCCCCTTGAAAGCAAGCTACCTTGCCTTAAACCTGTTTATATATATTAATATAAACATGCATGTAAACATTTGAATAATGTGCCTTAACAAATGTAAGTTTGTTGTTGTCTATCAAAGTAGTCGTATAGTAGGAGTGTCTGTGTAAAACATACTCCGCGGTTTTCGATTAAGTGTGAGTTTTTCCTTGTCTTCTTTATCATATTACTGTCTTGTCTCTCACTGTTTCTCTCGCTTGGCAATATGTCTTCCAACCACAGTATAGATGAAGGACCCGTCTCCGGTAGGGTCAGAGCCCTCACGGCTGAAGGGCAAGAGGTTTTTCAGAGAGCGTCTGATCAGCATGAAGAGAGGGTAAAGGCGAGTAGAGAAGGAGTACAAGCCTTATTGGAAGAACCGAATCATAGTCCTTGGTTGTATAAGGCCCACGCTGTGTACCAGGATACTGTAAAAAGGTATCTGGAATTCTTAATGCGTGAACGTACTTCAGAAAGTCTGGCTCGTGCTGAATCAGTGAAGCACGAAGACAGGGATTTTCAGGCATCTTTTCGTCAGGTAATCAGTAATTATGCTTCCTCTTCCTCAGTTGAAGTCACGGAAGAGGAACACCACACTGAACCGTTTTCACAAGATGACCTGAAGTCCAGTCAAGTTCCTTTATCCCTCGCCGACCACTCTGAGTTTAATGTACCCCCTTCCACGAAGGGCAGTGCAAGAAGGTCGGTTAGGTCAGGTCGTTCCAGTAGCACCAGTGTTAGTGTTGCAAGGAAGCAACGAGCCAAGGTGGAGACCGCTCGTATCAGAGTCAAGTTTGCCGAGCAGGAGGGTCGGCTTATGAAAGAAAAGGCTGAAATGCAGGCCAAGTTCAAAGTTATGACACAGCAAAAGGAGTTGGAAGAAGCCGAAGCCGAACTTAGGCATTTAGGAGCCGACGATGATTGGGAAACGTGCAGTGACTGGGACCAATTAAAAGATACAGTTGCTACCCGCACCCAACTATATGTGGAACAACAGGGTGGTATAGTTGATGTTTCCGCTAGTCGGAAGGATCCGGTAGGCTTGAACCCTGAAAGCCCTGTTTTCAAGCCCTGTTCTGATTTCAGAGTTAACTCACAGCCTGCTAACAATGTTCCATTCAGTTTTGAACCTCGTATCGAAAAAGTAAAGGTAAGGTCTGTGCAACCTGTGCAGCAACCTGTTGCTAACCATGATTTTTATGCGTCACAACCTGTAGTAAAACCTCCTCGGAGTGCATCTCCTAGATTGGGGACAACTTCCAATTCTGCTGATTTGAGCAAGTTCTTCTTGCGGAAGGATTTACTTCTTAGCAGGCTGTCTACGTTTGATGATACTGCTGAAGACTATGCTGTTTGGAAGGAGAGTTTCAAGGAAGTCGTGCAAGAGTTAGGCACCTCACGTAAGGAGGAAATAGACCTGTTAGTTAAGTACCTAGGTCCTGAGTCTAAAGAATGGGCCCGTACAACCAGAAACTCAAATGCCAAGAATCCAAACCTGGCGTGCAGTAGAATTTGGGAGCGCTTGGATGACAGGTTTGCTGCCCCTTCGATCATTGAGACCGATTAAAAAGAAGCTCGCCAACTTCTCTAGGATTTCACCTAGAGACACCTTAAGGTTACACGACCTGTGTGACATTCTGTACCAGATAGAAGCCTTGAAGGCTAACCCTGTATACAGTACACTGTTTGCATATTATGACGCCTCGTCAGGTATCAATCCCATTGTCGCAAAACTTCCACCCTGTATACAGAAAGCGTGGACTGGCAGAGCCATGAACTACAAGACTGCTCATGGTGTGCCATACCCACCTTTCTCCTTCTTCATTGAGTTTGTGAAGGAGATGGCAAGGGTCGAGAATGATCCATGTTTCTCTTATCAAAACCTTGGAGCCGATGGTTTTGTGAAACCAGAGAAGCCACCTCCCTCTAAGTTTCCTCAAGTGCGTGTGAAGAAGACTAACACCATGTTGTCCAGTGGCAGTAAGTCGACCACGGGCACTGACAGGTCTGTTGGCGCTGCTAGTCCTACCGAGCAAAGAAAGGCAGAAAAGGGAGATTTTTGCATCTACCATGATGCCTACGTACACCATTTGGATTTCTGCAGGGCTTTTCGCACCATGTCTGTGAGCGAGAGGAAGGTTTTCTTAAACGATAAAGGATTGTGCAATAGATGTTGCAAAGGTAACCATCCTCCTTCCAGCTGCAAGGAAAGAACCTTCTGTAAGCTCTGTAAGGCCCATACTCATGTGACTGCCTTACATCACGATGAATCCAGGTCGAAGAGGAGTTCGACTCAAGCGGTTACACATCATGGAAGGGAGGTTGCTCAAGATAAAACACCTCGCTCCCCTGTAGTCATTCAAGTGCCGCTTCCAAATGTTCTTACCCCCGTAGTAAAGACTCAGGGAGGGGAGGATGCTGCGGTCAATTCCAAATGTACCTTGATATGAAGTAACCCCACTTCCACGAGTAAGTCCTGCGCCAAGACCTTCTTGGTAAAGGTCTATCCTGAAAGTAAGCCAGAGCTCGGAGTGTGGTGTTATGCCATCCTAGACGATCAGTGCAATTGCTCTTTAGCAAGGTCTGAGTTTTTCGATTTGTTTGACATGCTGAGCAAACGGGTTTCATATCGTCTAGCTACCTGTGCAGGTGTAACGGGCGCTTCTGGGCGCACCACCAAAAATTACACCATCATGTCTTGGCATAACTCACAAGAGGTACATATCCCTCAGTTAGTGGAATGCGACAGCATTCCCAATGTAAGAGAAGAGATACCCACCCCCGCCATAGCTCGTGGTTATCCCCATCTGTCCGACCTGGCCGAATGTATTCCACCTCTGGTCCCTGAAGCTGAGATTCTACTCATCATTGGTCGAGATGTGCCTTCAGCTCATTACATTTTTGACCAGAGAATTGGACCTGTCAATGCCCCTCTAGCTCAACAAACCAGTCTGGGTTGGGCAATCATTGGGGAAGTGTATCTCCATGGCACTTGTATGCCTTCTGTCATTAGCAGTTTCAAAACATCCTTTGTACATGATAGACGTCCCTCTATAGTCGCACCATGTGGTAACCAGATTCATGTCTGAAGTAAAGGATGATTTGTTCAAGGTAACCAAAGATGATGACAAGGCTGCCCTGTCGATTGAAGACAGGAAGTTCTTAGATGTCATGAACTCAGAGTTCCGCAAGGATCAAAGTGGTCATTGGGTCGCGCCACTGCCTTTCCGTCCTAATGTTGTAGCCACCAGTAATAATAGACTTTGTGTGGCACCGCACACTGTCTCTCCATCGTAGCCTCAGCACAAAGCCTGAAAAACGTCAGCATATGATGGCCTTCATGCAAAAGATGTTAGATCGTGGGCATGCTGAGGTTGCACCACCATTGAAGTCTGATCAGAAGTGCTGGTATCTTCCCTTGTTTGGGGTATACCACCCTAAGAAAGCTGACAAGATCAGAGTTGTGTTCGACTCTTCTGCCAAATCCAGAGAGTTCTCCCTAAATGATATGCTGATGTCAGGTCCTGATATGACAAACAGTATTCTCGGGATTCTTCTACGTTTTCGTCAGGAAGCTGTAGCAGTGGCAGCTGATGTAGAACAGATGTTCTACAATTTCAAAGTGAAGACTGAGCAAAGAGATTACCTCAGATTCTTTTGGTACAAAGATAACGACCCTGATAAAAGGTTGATTGAGTATAGGATGACTGTTCACGTTTTTGGGAACACGCCATCTCCCGCCATTGCCACCTATGGCTTGCGTAAGTCTGTAGAAAATACCTCTCCTGAAGTTCGCTATTTCATCGAGAACAATTTCTACGTGGATGATGGGTTAGCATCTCTGCCAGATGCGGAGACTTCTTACAAGTTAATCCATGACTCTAAGTCAGCACTCCAAGAAGGAGGACGCCTGCGCTTGCACAAGATCACTTCCAACAGTAAGGAAGTGCTGGAAAAGTTTGCCACCAGTGAGCTGGCTGATAACCTTCAGGAGCTGAACCTAACTTCTGACTCTATGCCTATGCAGTCTAGCCTAGGCCTCTTATGGGACATTCAAAGAGACGTTTTCGTCTATAAGTTCATGGATTCAGACAAGCCTTCGACAAAAAGAGGGATACTGTCTGTTGTAAATAGTCTGTTTGACCCCATGGGATTCTTAGCTCCAGTAATAATAGTGGGAAAACTACTCCTAAGAGAGATAACCAATCTAAAGTGTGGTTGGGATGAACCCATACCAGCTAAGATCCATACCAAATGGTCCAGATGGCTAACGTCCTTAAGGAACCTCAAGGACATAAGCATCAATCGTCAGTTTGCTAGTATTTCTTTGTCTCAAGCTCACAGGATAGAGCTTCATACCTTTTCAGATGCTTCCAGAGTAGCAGTAGGAGCTGTATCATATCTTAAAGTTTTTAGTGATACCAAAAGCTACCAGGTGTGTTTTGTGATGGGACAGGCTAAAGTAGCTCCCAACCATGGTCATACTATTCCCAGGTTAGAGTTGTGTGCTGCAGTGATGGCAGTTAATCTCAGTAATTCCATCACAGATTGCTTAGACAAAACCTTAGACGCAAGGCATTTCTATTCTGACAGCATGATTGTCTTGGGCTATATTCATAATGAAAGGCGTAGATTTCATGTCTACGTGAGTAACAGAGTAGACCACATTAGGTCGTCCACCGAACCTAACCAATGGCATTATGTACCTACAGATTGTAATCCAGCAGACCTGGCTACCCGTGGTCTTGAAATAACCGACCTAAATCAGAGTGATTGGTTGTCAGGTCCCTCAAGCTTATTTGAGGATGTTGTATCCACCAGTGGAAGTTTTCCTCTTGTAAGCCCTGAGACAGATAAAGAATGTAGAGCCTGCAATTGCGTCATTAGCTCAGAGGTTCTCTAATTTCTCCTGTTGGAGGAGACTTGTAAGAGCGGTAGCTCTCCTTAAGCATATAGCCCGTTCTTTCAAACAAGGTAACAAGTGTTGTTCAGGTTGGCATATGTGCAACAAACATAAGTCACCCAACCAACTAGAAGAGGCAGCTGATCTCATTGTTCAGACATACATACATACATACATACATATACCAAGGCTTTTTCCCCCTTCCAAGGGAGGTAGCCAAAAAGGGAAAGGCATAAAAACACTCCCACCCATTTCATCCCTAAATACACTCCACACCCCTCCCACCCTTCCTCTCATCTGAGCACCTCCTGGATGACGGGTCATCCCTGCACCCTGCCCACCGCCCTGGGTCAGAGGCAGTGTCGCAAGACACAGTACATCCACAGCAAGGCCGCTTCATTTAATCGGCGACCCCCCCTCTCCGTCCCCCTTTGCATATAAGGCGAGGACGGGGAGAAATCCCTTCGGGCTGCGTCAAATTTACTCACACATACTACCCCACCCCCCGCCCATTCCTCCTCATGCAGTCACATCATCCATATACAACCATTCAGACATACCAAAAGGATTATTTCTCGTCTGCCATGACTAAATTGCAAAGTGAAGTTTGTTTACCTCCTTCCAGTCCCATTGCATCTCTGTCTCCTTATTTAGACCAGAAGGGCCTACTTCGTGTAGGAGGCAGGTTGAGTCAAGGCGGCGATGTACTTGGTATGCTTGCAAGGCCTATTATTATTCCAAAGGAATCCCATTTAGGCTTGATGTTGATCCGTCACTACCATGAGACAGTGCACCACCAAGGGAGAGTGATTACAGAAGGAGCCGTCCGTACAGGTGTTTTCTGGATTTTGGGAGGGAAACGTACCATCTCTAAGGTCATTTCCAAATGCGTCACCTGTAAAAGGGTAAGAGGTAGGGTATGTGTTCAGAAGATGGGAGACTTACCCATTGATAGACTTACTCCCAATCCGCCATTTTCCTATGTAGGAGTTGACCTCTTTGGCCCCTGGCATATAAAAATGCGGCGTACTAGAAGTTCCTTCCTCGAAAGTAAAAGATGGGGCGTTCTGTTCACCTGTCTTGTTTCCAGAGCTATCCATATAGAGACTGTAGAAGAATTGAGTACTTCTTCCTTCATTAATGCCTTAAAGAGTTCATCTGTATTCATGGCCCAGTTAAACTGATGCATTCTGACAGAGGCACGAACTTTGTAGGTGCTGTCAAAGCACTGAACTTGCTTGCCATTACCGATGAAGGTGGTGATGTCAATAGTTTCTTGTCAAGTCAAGGTTGCACTTGGTTGTTTAACCCTCCTCATGCTTCTCACATGGGAGCGTATGGTGGGGATAGTCCGCAACATCATGAATGTGATACTGACTAACCATCACCCCAAGGCATTAACACATGAGGTGTTAGTAACCTTCTTTGCAGAAGTATGTAAGATCGTGAATTCCAGACCTTTAGTTCCTGTTTCATCGGACCCTAGTAGTCCTTTCATTTTGTCTCCATCCATCCTTCTCACTCAGAAAACTGATATTCCTGTAACTCTTCCTGAAGAGATAGATATTAAGGCAGTATACAAATCACAATGGAAACTTGTAAATCACCTTGCTGAGGAATTCTGGAAGAGATGGAAGAAAGAGTATCTTTCCTCTTTGCAACCCAGAAGAAAGTGGGTCAATTCCTCTCCAAACGTAAAGGTAGACGATGTAGTGCTGGTGAAACATCAAGAGTGTCCCCAAGGACAGTGGCCCTTGGGCATTGTACTTAAAGTATTCCCTAGCAAGGATGATTTAGTCAGGAAGGTCCAAGTAAGAGTTGTGGTAAACAACAAAGCCCATGAATATGTAAGACCCATTTCTGAGCTTGTGTTGCTAGGTCAATAGATTTGGTAATTTTTCCCCTTAGAAAATTAGGAAGGGAGTGTGCCGTTACGAGATGTAACGGGGCTTTTTTTTATATATATATCCGTGTATTCCCAATGTTTACATATTTTCTGTTTGAGCTTGTTTCCCCTCGGAAGGGGTTTTCATTGTTGTTTTTGTACTGCTTTAATTTAAGTATGTTGCGAGCAGAAGCTTCTTCTGCTTAAAAATACTACCGTTGTAAGTTGTCTGCAAGCTGTGTTGCAAGATAATATCTCATTAATTGTACAATGTGCACTTAAAGAATTAGACTTAAAAAGGTGTGTAAGAACCAGTTGCCATTTTGTGACGTAACATCACATCTAGGCGCCAGTCTTGGTCCGAACTAGAAAGATGAACACACCCCTCTCCTAGCCAACTCTTTTTTCATCAATTCCAACGTACTATCGAAATCCCCTTGGTTCCATCCTGCACGATGGATCAGATCTGCATTAAATTCGCATCAAATATCCCCGTGATTCTATAACCTTCAGTCCCAAGTCTGTCTACGTCACGGACCCTATGATGCTGATTGTCCATTTGATCTGCGGAGTCCCATTTGGCTCCGCCAAATATACATATATATATACATATATATGTATATACATATATGTATATACATATATATATATACATATATATGTATATATACATATATACGTATATATATATATATGTATTTATATATATATATATGTATATATACATATATATATGTGTATGTACGTATATATATGTATATATACGTATATATATGTACATGTATGTATATATGTATACATATATATATGTATATATACCTATGTATATATACATATGTATATATACATATACATATTTATATATGTATATATACAATATATATATATATACAGGTAAACGTCGACTTACGATGGCATTAGGTTTCGATAGAGCCATCGTAAGACGATTTCATCGTAAGTCGATCCCCAATTTGTGTATCACTGTTCCATGGTCACTGTACCTAGCCTACCTGTATATTAACCACCAGAGATACTGAATATAGCCTATTAAACATGTACAGTAGTTTATTTAATTATTTTTATCCTTTTTACCATATTCAAACATTATAATATGTATTTTCAGTACGGAACTTAAATCTCGCGGGCAGCAGCCAATGCCAGCCGTACGACGTGACGTAATAATACTCGCATCATAAAATATAGTCACCGCTTATATCGATCGTTCTCTCTTTCACCCGCGAATTTTGAAAACCACAGAGAATGGGATTTAGGGCACATTTGAGAGAATGTAAAAACACAGGGGCGACTACAATAAATATAATCAAGACGCCGATATGGCAGCGTCGCGAATCCACTTGCTCCTCATGACGCCTACGTGTGCGGCACCGTATGGAAGGGGTTAAATTATCATATCGTCGTCGTCGTCGTCGTCATCGTAAAGTCGAACAATCGTAAGTCGCGGCCATCGTAAGTCGACGTTTACCTGTATATATATATATATGTATATATATATATATATATATATATATGTATATATATTATATATATATATGTATATATACATATACATATGTATATATACATATACATATATATGTATATATACATATGTATGTATACATACATATATACTGTACAGGGTGTCCCAAGAAATGTATACTGTACACTCTTTGATTTTAAAAAGCTAATAATTTTTTTTATTTTTTTTTATATTTCAGATTTGATTTTGGATTAAGAATGGCAGATACTGGGCTTACGTTCAAGCAAAAAAAAAATTGTTCTGAAAATATTCTGGAAATGTGAAAATAAAGCTGAAGTGGCAAGACGCTTTGCACGTGAGTTCCACAGAGATGCCCCAACGCGCGTCACCATTTCACGAATCATAGATAACTTTGAGAATCACGGGACCATCCAGTGCATGAGAAAAAAACATTCAGGACAAAAAAGAACATCGACAAGCCCAACTAAAGAGCAAGATGTTATTGCTAATGTTCAAAATTCCCCACGAAAATCTGTTCGTCAACTGTCACTTGAAACAGGCATCCCAAAATCAAGCGTCCATCGCATTTTGAAACATGTGCAATGGAAAAGTTTTATTCCAGCACTAGTTCATGCTATCAACGAAGATGACCCTGATCGAAGGATTGAATTCTGCGAGTGGTACCGTGCATGATGTGCAGACGATAACACGTTTTCACTGAAAATTATTTGGAGTGACGAAGCTACATTTAAATTGAATGGCTCGATAAATCGCCATAACTGCAGTTACTGGGCACAAGAAAATCCTCATCTTACAGTGGAACGTCACTTGAATTTGCCTGGAGTCACTGACTGGTGTGGACTTTCAGCCAGGGGACTTATTGGACCATTTTTTTTCGAAGGCACAGTGACTGGGTTGAATTATCTCGACATGTTGCAAGAATTTGCTATGCCATGCTTCCAAGAACAATTTGGAGATGCCGAGTTCTACTTCCAACAAGATGGTGCACCCCCACACTTTCATCGTGATGTGAGAGGATATTTGGATGAAAACCTGCAAAACAGATGGATTGGAAGAAGAGGGGCCGTTGAATTTCCTGCTAGATCGCCAGATTTGACACCCATGGACTTTTTTTTGTGGGGATTTTTAAAGGACAAGGTGTACAGCAGAAAACCTAACACAATTGACGAACTGAGAGAGGCAATTGAAGAAGAATGTGCTCAGATACCGAGAGAAATGCTACTGGAAGTTTGTAGTTCCATATTTTCACGATGCGAAGTGTATTGAGCAGAACGGCAACCAGTTTGAACACTTTATGTGAGCTGATCTTTTTTTTTTAACATTCTCAAATTGCCCATGTATCCTTACTTTTTCGCTGTGGACTGTCAGAATCTTTAAATGTGAAATGTTTCAATCCTGTGAATCTGTTTCCCATGTTAATATCAATAAATTGAACAAGTTGTAACAATTCAAAGAGTGTATACATTATTTTGGGACACCCTGTGTATATATATATATATATATATATATATATATATATATATATATATATATATATATATATACATACATATATATACAGTACGTACATATACATATATACATACATACACATACAAATATATACATATATATACATATGCATATATTCAATTACATATATATACATACATATTCATATATCTACATATATATATAATTATATACATATATATACACATATACATACAAAAATAGATACATACATATATATAAATGAGCTCCTCCCCCCAATACGTCCCAAGCACCTACACCCTCTCCTCAGCCTCCGATTTCCTAGAAATCTTACGTGACTCCCCTCCCGTACATGATGCAATCATCGCTTCGTTAGACATAGAAAGTCTCTTCACAAATGTCCCCATAAACAAGAACATAGATTTCATACTTAAACGAGTGTACCACAACACTTTAAACCAAACCACTTGACATCCCAGAGAAAACCCTGAAGGTGCTTTCAGTAATCTATACAAAAGAGGCCCCTTTCACCTCACCCAGCAGACTAATGTACAAACAAATCGACAGAGTAGCAATGGGCAGCCCTCTAGGTGTACTGTTCGCTAATTTCTACATGGGAACCATCAAGACCGAAGTTCTTACAGCAGACCGCCCGTCTATATAATGCAGATATGTAGATGATATATTCGCACAGATAAAAGATCCCGACGAACTCAAAGACTTAAGGAGACGATCCATTACAGCCTCCAATCTCAACGTTACGTATGAAGAAGACAATAACCGACATCTCCCTTTCCTAGACGTCCTTGTCGCCGCCCGAAATGCCGGAATCTTGACAGTATATACTAAGCCAACCAATGCCGGACTCTGCCTGAATGGGAACATCGAATGTCCTAAGCGCTATGTATGGTCCACCATTAGCGCATATGTCAGAAGGGCCCTTTCCCATTGTTCCACCTGGGCTCAAACCCATCAAGAAATAGAAAGTGACCAAAGTCCTTGTCAATAACAGATACAACAACTCACATGTCTCTCATACAATCCAATCATATCTTAACAAATGGTATAACAATGGAAACAACACAGCAAACAAAAACTCCATCAAGATATACTATAAGATCCACATGTCCACGGAATACAAGTCAGAAGAAAATTTTTTCAAGGATATCATTCAAAAAAATGTACAACCAATTGACCCAACGAAACACATCCAAATCATAATATACTACAGAACAAAGACTGTCCAGATAATTATATGCAATCGACTCAATACCACAAAAACACCACATTGTTTACCAATACAATTACAATAGTGAGAAATGTGGGTCCCACTCATATATTGGTACGACAACCACAAAACTAACAAGGCGCTTGACATGTCATCTTAGCAATGGAGCTATTTAATTACACTTCACTTCCACACACAACAGACCTTTAACAAGAAAAGACCTTGATCATAACACCAAAATAATAGACAGAACAGGATCCCCGCAGGTTGCTAATACTAGAAGCCCTACATATTCAAATAAAACAGTCATTATTTAATATTCAAGTGGAAGCTCTTCAAACCTTGCCCTCAGTCAAAAGAATGACCTCTGGAAGTTCGATGGACCCCGATGCTTCAATCACCAGGAGAGGTAACCTGCGATAAAATATTCCACACGCTTATTGGCCCGCTTCAGCCAATCGGCAACAACCTCAGTCCCCACTACAACCCCTATGATCCACAAGTCCCGTATATACGCAGCATACACAACAAGACACCACACTTCGTCCTTGAAGATGGAACAAAAGTTCCGAAACGTCGGCCACAATTCGCGAATTATTGGAAAAACTTACTGAACAAGATAGGTCAACTGTACATCATATAGAGAGTATACGGAAGAAACTTATAAAATATGAATCTTCAATATCCTTCAACCTCGTCTGCCTACAAGAAAATATACATATACATACATATATATACATATATATATATGTATATATATATACACACACGCAGACTGATTCACGGCGAAGATTGGAGCTCCGAAGAAGGGAAATTTTCGTGGATCTCAACAATGAATAAGTACATTTTTGTATTTACAGGGAAGGGGAAAGCTCGTGGTGTAGTGGGAAGGTCATGGAAAAAGAGAAGGGGGGGGATTTACTGGGGGAAATGGAAGGAAATGAGGAGGGAGGCACACGTGCGCCATCTGACGGGAAAAAGAATGTCAACAGATCCTCAGCGGACGTGGGAGAAGCGAATAATTTCAGTAAAATCATTAAGTTTAGAAATATAAATAAGAACAACAAAATGGAAAGTGAAGACAATAATTTCAATGGATTTAATGAAGGGGGGGGTGCCAACCTCCCCCGATTAGCAAAGCTAGAGGAAAGACTAGAAAAAATGGCTCAACACTGGGAAAGTAGGCTAGGTCAACTCACACAGATTGCACAGTGAGTTGATAAATTGGAACCATTAAAGAAGGAAAACCAAAACTTAACCAAAGAAGTAGAGCTGGTAAAAACATTAAAGGAAGTAAAAGATGAAAATGAGGAATTAAGGAGGAATAATAGAGAATAAAGAGTCTATAGCAAAAGAAGTACAGGGTTGGAAGAAAGTCCAAGAAAACAATTAAATTGTATTTAACGACATAGTGACACAGATGAAAGAACAAACTGAAAATACAGTTATTAAAGTAATGAGGGAGAAGGAGAATATACAGAGATCGAAAAGTCGCGCACATCAAAATAAAACAGCTAGTATAGGGAAATTTAATCGAGTTAGTTCCATCTACTACAGCAAGATGGCGCCACAGGGGTATCAACAAGAAACGTGCACGTGATTTGTATTGGTTCAGTCACATGGTGTTGTGAGCATAGTGAAGTTCTTTGCGCAGTAGACATGTCGTTTTCCCAAGAGCAGTGAGTCTTTATTGTTGAACATTATTTTCTAGTCGTTCATATGCACGTGTTGTAAATGAATTTCGTGAAAAATATCCAGGTGTCAAAGTGCCTAAAAATTCCACAATCACAAGATTAATAGCCCGTTTCCGGGAAACAGGATCTGTAGCTGACAAGAAGAGAACCGGTAGACCAAAGATTCTGACTGATGCTAAACTTGGTGAAGTTAGAGATGCGATGCAGCGTTCGCCTTCAAAAAGTTTGAGGAGACTTTCAGCACAATCTCAGATTTCATATGGAAGTGCTCAGAAAGCGATGAAAAAGTTAAATTTACGTGCATATCATGTTCGCTGTGTTCAGGAACTGAAGCCACCAGATAAAATAAAGCGTAAAGAGTACTGTAGATGGTTTCGGTCATTTGTTGATAACCCTGGAGTTGCAGAGCTTGACCGTGTTTTCTTCACTGATGAGGCGTGGTTTCACCTTAGTGGCTATGTCAACAGCCAAAACACAAGAATCTGGTCTGCCGAAAATCCTTATGCCTTGCACGAAAAACCTTTGCACTGTGAGAAAATTGGAGTGTGGTGTGCTGTATCACTTCGTCGAATAGTGGGCCCTTTGTTCTTCGAAACTACAGTAAACAGTGATGTGTACCAGGACATCATTACTCAGTTTATTGCATTGCTGGAAGAAAGTGAGCGTTATTGCTGGTTGCAGCAAAACGGGGCTACATGTCACACATCCAAAGCAAGTATGGATTTTTTACACAAGTTTTTCGGCGAGCAGATCATCTCTAAAGGGCCCCATTCACGACAACGATTTTCAACCCCAACCCAGACCAAATTTTCTCGTGGATGGGCTCCAACAACCTACATCGCAACCCCAATTTGCAGGTCGTGGTTGGGGTTGGAGTCGTTCAGATTTTCCTGATATTTTGTGGATGGAGCTTTATGTCTGTGTTGGGGTTGGAGTGGTGGATGGGTGCGGACAACCAAATCTATCACTTGTGCCCAAAATTTCGTACCGTGCGTTTGTAGCTATAGTTGTGCCCCGATTTGCAGGTCGTGTTTGGGGTTGGAGTTGTTCAGATTTTCCTGATATTTTGTGGGTAGAGCTTTATGTCTGTGTTGGGGTTGGAGTGGTGGATGGGTGCGGACAACCAAATCTATCGCTTGTACCCAAAATTTCGTACCATGCGTTTGTAGCTATAGTTGTGCTGCCTAACTAAAAATATGGAAGCGTACAGTAAAAATTTCTTAAGAGATTATTGAGATATACCGTCAACATCCATGCCTATGGAAAGTTAAAAGTAAAGAATACTCGAATAAAATAATGAAAAACAATGCTTATGAAATACTCGTTTCAAAATTTAAGGAAGTAAACCCCGCAGTTACGCGTAATGATGTAGTTAAAAAAATTGGCTCGTTAAGAACTGTATGGAGGAAAATTTGAGGTCTTCATATGACCTCCTTGTTGCTAGGAATCATAATGTACATACGAGACGTTCATGAGGTGTAATAGCCTTCCTCATCATCGTATCCTGTTTTTTTATGATTGGTGTTACCAAGGACAGAAGTTCTAAAAATGTGGATTCATCCATTCTTAAATAGTTCATATAGTCTTTAGGCTCGTCTCAGTTCCTCTAATAATTGATTATGGGATAGCTTGTTTCTTTTTTGAAGCCAAGACTTACACCACTGAGTTTTTTTTGCGCTTTCTATCTGCCTCTAAAAAAACAGCAATATTAAAAAGATCGTCAGAGTCGAGATCAGACATCTTGTCACAATAGAACTGCGGATCAACTGCGAAAAATTAGACAATTGGTTGTTGCAGTGAGTGGCGAAGCTGCCAACCACAACTCCAACCCTGACCATGTTCGAAATCTGGGTTGGGGTTGAAAATCGTTGTCGTGAATGGCCCTTGAGAGACTGTGGCCCCCACGTTCACCTGACTTTTCATCACCAGATTTTTTTTGTGGGGTTACCTTAAAGGAAAGGTCTATCGAAATAGGCCCCGCACCCTAGATGAACTAAAGATGAATATTACAGCGGAGATTAACAACATTAGTGTAAACACGCTTCGTAAAGTAGCCTCAAATATGGTAAAAAGAGTTCGGGCATGCATTAATGAAGATGGTGGCCATTTTGAGCATATGTTGTAATATCCTTTTTGAATTTGTACATATTGATTCATGCATATTGAATAAATTTTCACATTTAATAGTTCTAGTTCAACCAATATTTTACATATTTTAGATGTGTTTTCTTTTTGATGTGCACTTTTTGATCTCTGTAGTAAGAGACTTAGCAGATAAAAAGAAATGTATAATTACAAGGTAACCAAAGAAGTTCTGTCCGTTTTTTGATTAGCCACTGAATGAAGTTGAAATATAAACGCAATGCGTGTAGCAATTGTTTTCAAATTTGAAAAGACAAAAGTAGGAACATCAGACGTCATAAAAACACGCGCACCGTGCCCACCCTAGTGTTGCCGTTCATAGAATTTTTGCTGCGGAATGTAGAATAATGACATCTGGCAACTGCCTGTAGCTTTTTTTTCCTCATTTGCCACTTGGCAAAAGATCGACATAAATACCTACCTATATAATATGTAAATGTTATTAATACAGATGTTATAAGAAGTAATTAACAAATTGTATTCATTTAATTGATGCTTACTACAAATATATTTAGCAGACATAATAGGGTAATATCAAATTCCTCTTTCAGTAGAATAAAATTCCTCATAGAAAATTCAGCTTTTTACGTTGGATATCTTTTTTTTACTATGTTCACACATATTTCTGAACATAACTGTGCAGTGCACTGGCAAACTATTGTAGAAAATATGCAAACCGAGGCATAATTCATTCGAACTATGAAGCAGAACTGGTCAGTTTTGTGGTTGCCTTCTTAATAGCCACACTTCAAGGATCACTCCGAGACGAGCCCTGTGTTCAACTGATTTAATTTTCTCCAATACTACTGCGTGCATAACACACACGAAATAATAGTCCTCTAAACAGTCAAAGTATCACAAGTAAGTAATCTTTCATGAGTGTACCGAATCTGACTAAGTTACCCCTTTACAATAAATTCTTCTGAATGGGAGGCACTCCAAAGAAAATGGAATGCATATCTTGAACTTGTGTATTTTAAATTTCATGGTTTACTTCAGATTATATATCATGACTAATAAACGGAAGCTGAGAGACGCATGGCTGGAGATGGAGGAATTCAAGCCATGGTTGGCCAAGGTAGATGGAGATCCAACAAATGCTTATTGTCTGACGTGTCAGAAAACCTTTGCAAGCAATCTGATGACGGTAAAAAGACACATGGTAAGGTGCTAATGCTGTTAATCTGTCCAGTTAGGGACCATTGTAAGACGTCCTTTGGTTGGAGTGAAGGCTTGATAAATTTCACAAACAACATGAATTATCATTTTGTTTGCTTGTTTTACTCTGGTGTGACATCACTTCCTTAATTAATCATGCCATGTTTTACAGAATACAGAGATTCATGCCGCCAGTTCCATCCCGGAAGATCTTAGAGAACATCCGGATCTTAGTGCACAGATCACCTCAGCATATAGTTTGTTGATTTGCTTTATAGCTGAGCATAACTTGCCCTTCCTTCTTGCTGACCACATGGCTGACCTCTGCAAAGCAATATTTCCTGATTCTGCCATTGCAAAAGGACTACACAAGAAAAGAACAAAATGTACCGATGTAGCAAAAAAAGTAGGGTCTTATCTCAGAGGAAATGGTGAGAGACTTGAGGCAAAACAAATTTTCAGTAATTCTTGATGAGTCAACAGATGTTAGTGCGACAAAATGCTTAACGATGATTGTGAAATATTATGATGCAATCAAGGGGGCCATTGTTACAAGGATGCTGGATCTAATCAACATCTATGGTGCAAATGATGAGATGTGTGGTTCAACTGGACTGTCACTATATAAGATGTTGGTCAATACCTTACACACTCACGCTATTCCTCTCAATAATTTGATTGGTTTCACTGCTGATGGTGCCTCAAACATCATGGGGGACTATAATTTTTGAGTAGCAGGTTGAAGCAAACATTTCCAGGAATTAGTATATTTAAATGCATTTCTCACTCCCTCCATCTTTGTGCATCAGAGGCGGCTAAAACTCTCCCCAGACATTGTGAAGATGTAATTAGAAACATCTATACATATTTTGCATACAGCACCAAACGAAAGTATGAATTCAAACGTTTCCAGACATTACTACATGTTAAACCACAAAGTGCTCCATCCTTGCCAAACCCATTGGCTGTCACTCCAGCAAGCAGTAGAAAGAATTATAGAACAATGGGATGCATTAAAAGAATATTTTGCGCACATTGAAAGACAAGAGAAACTGAGAGTGGTAACCAATATTGTAAAAGATCTAAGCGACCCCTCTGTGTTTTTATATTTGAATTTTTTTGCAATTTATTCTACCAACTGTGACAAGCTTAAACTTGTTTCAAAAGGATACCCCAACAATTTTCCATGTACATGACCATCTTAAACTATACAAGACAACATTACAGTATTTTTGCCGTACGGACTTGATTAATAGGTCTCCTATTTCTACATTTGATCCATCCCTGGATAGCAACCATGCTCCTTTAAGCAACATATACTGTATATACATTTATATATACACATGTACATATATATATCACATACATATCAATATAATAAGAACAATCAAAGTGGCATTTACATACCTGGATGAAGAAATGGTGAAGAAAATACTAATCACTCTGATAAGACCAAGATTGGAATATGCAGCAACGATGTGGTCACCAAGTACAAAAAATGTATAACAAAACTTGAAAGAATACAAAGAGCAATTACAAAATTGGCACCACTCTCAAAACTATCATATGAAGAGAGACTAGCAAAACTTGAGCTACAGACACTAGAGCAAAGAAGAGAGAGATGAGATTTGATAGCTATTTACAGAATCATGAAAGGCATAGAAATTATTGAGAGAAGATCTAATAAAATGGGATGATAGAAATACAAGAGGACACGGAAAGAAAATCAAGAAAGACAGCTATAGAAGAGATCTGAAAAAGAACAGCTTTCCTCACAGAGTAATAGACAGTTGGAACAAGTTAGATGAGAAAGTAGTGTGTGCAAAAACAATACATGAATTTAAAAACAGTTTAGATAAAATGAGATATGAAGACGGGACACCACGAGCCTAGATCCCCTTCCCATAAAATACAACTAGGTAAATACACACATACATATATATATATATATATATACACACACACATATATACACATACACAAATACATATATGCAGAAAAAACACTGGAACCGTGTGTTCTTGAAAATGCAAAGTTGACCACGAAGAAAAACTATTAAAGAAGAGCGCTTTCGTGTATTCACATCTTCAGTGCAAATAATACTTAGTGGAAGGTACAAAGGTGCAGACTATATAGGTGGGAAACATGGGGGATGTGGAGACGTCCTGGTGAGAGAGGTGAGGTAGTACCCATGGACTAACTGTCCCTCCGCATTTACAATGGGTGCGGAAATGTCCTACATGGTTACAAGTTATACATCTTATAAATTTTCTTTACAAATAAAGTTGTCTAGTTTATATTATCATTTTTCAGTGTGAATAATACAGTGAAAGGTACAGAAGTACAGACATTATGGGTTATAGTGTGGTCCAACTGTGTCTATGCTTACAATGGGTACAAAATGTCCTACATGGTTACAATCTATACATCTTAGAAATTTCTTCACAAATTTATCTAGCTTATATTATTTTCAGTGCAAATAATACAGTGAAAGGTACAAAGTGGGTTATAGTGTGGACCAGCTGTCCTACATGGTTACAACTTACACATCTTAGAAATTTCTTTACAAATAAAGTTGTCTAGTTTATATAATCGTAGATTAAGGTTTATATTATCATCTTCTGCGGTCTTGATTAACCTGCTTTTGATTACATTTCTTTCGACTATATGTTACTATAAGGTAACCCCATTAGACCAATAATTTTGTCTATATGATCAGCATCCTATAAGCTCTCAAAATGGCGGGTAACTATCCTTAGTCCATTGGTTGGAACCATATCCACAGCCCATGTAAATAATAATTTAGAACTCAGACAAACATAACAACGCACAACCAAATTACAATGCTAAATTAATTAGCTACGATGTTATATATCTTTTCACCAAAGTCCCAGTTGATGATTTATTTCATTTTCTAACAGTTGAACTAGATAAACATACTTTACCGTTACCTACAAACTGTATCATAGAATTAATCAAACTATGTGTTAAAGATTGTAAATACCAATTTGACAATAAATTCTACACACAAACTTTTGGAATGAGCAAGGGAAACCCTTTTTCCCCTGTCCTTAGTAATTTATATATGGAATTTTTTAACAAAATTTATAAAGTAAAATCATTCCTGTAAACATCACATGCCTACGTTATGTTGATGACATTCTCTGCCTTTAGCCGGATAACACCAACATAACACATTTCCTTACCAAACTCGACAACTTAGTCCACTCCATTAAATTTACAGTAGAAATTGAAGGAGTAATGCCATTCCTAGATGTCAAAATTCACAGAACAGAAACTTCAGATTTAGCATACACAGGAAATTAACTAATGTAAGCTCATATATACATTACTACTCTTCTCATCACGATAAAGTAAAAAGATCTGTTTTCTCATTGATGTTCCTTAGGGCATTACACATCTGCAGCCCTGAGTACACTGATGAGGAAAAAAGAAATATCTATGACATAAGTGCTAAACTGAAATATCCTAAACATTTCATTGATACTTCATATCATAGCCCCCATCCAAACAATCACTTTGTGTATAACAATTTATTGGTATTACCCTTTAATGAAAACATAGTTAATGTCCCCAAGTTACTCAAGAAATTCAAAGTTAATGTAGCCTTTAAGAATAGTAACACTCTGTTAAAAAAGACCTCATCAACAATTCAAAAAAACTGTCCCAAAGGTTGTATATACAAAATTCCCTATAAATCATGTAACCAGTTCTACATCGGTCAAACAGCAAAAGACCTAGAAGTTAGAATCAAACAACATAAGAAATGTGTTAAAGATAAAAATATGTCCAGTGGTATTTTCCAACACCTCAGTACCTTTAACCACCATATTAATTGGGAAGCTAAAATAATAACTTATAGTAACAATATAGTCAAATGAAATGTAATCAAAAGCAGTTTAATTAAGACCACACAAGATGATAATATAAACCTTAATCTAGGATTATACAAACTAGACCACTTTATTTGTAAAGAAATTTCCAAGATGTACAACTTGTAACCATGTAGGACGGCTGGTCCACACTATAACCCACTTTGTACCTTTCACTATGTCTTATTTGCACTGAAAATGACAATATAAACTAGAAAAATTTGTAGAGAAATTTATAAGATGTATAAATTGTAACTATGTAGGACAACTTTATTTGTAAAGAAATTCCTAAGGTGTACAAGTTGTAACCATGTAGGATATTTTGTACCCATTGTAAGCACACAGTTGGACCACACTATAACCCATATTGTCTGCACTTCTGTACCTTTCACTATGTATTATTTGCACTGAAAAATGATAATATTAACTAGACAACTTTATTTGAAAAGAAAATTTATAAGATGTATAAATTGTAACCATGTAGGACATTTGACGGAGAGGAGGGGGGTCGCCGATTAACCCGTACAGTGTTGCTTTATAGGGGTGAAACAGGTCACGTGGGGTTGGATTTTGGCCAAATAATATTAATGTCTAATAAAATTGGAAAAAAAATAGCTGATTTTAACAATATAAATGCGATATCTGAGTGTTTCCTGTAGGCCGTCATTTCCTGTGATTCCTTTCACGCCTGGCTGCAATACTAGAGTGGTGCTGCGTAAGACGAAACATGTGGAATAGTACTATGCAATCTCCGCTTCTTATTTATTATTTCCGACACACTTTGAATGCTTCTTCCGTGACTATATATTGTTTAGTTTGAGTTTCTTGTAAAATATATCTTAGGATTGTTTGTCTAGCCTTTCTATAGTCATATCATAGTACCAAATTTATCGCGCTCGTACAGACTATATTTTCTGTATGTGTATATAAGTAGCACAATATTATCCCTTCATTGCACAAGCATAACATGTTTTCTAACACCAACAACAAAAAAATTGTACACAGCTGCTCAAATAAGCCATTATACCAATTTGATGTTTTTTATGTTGGTACTCCTGCATACCACAGCCCGCCCGCTCTCGCCTGCCTGCTGACCACACCCCACACATTTTCCCATTTATTATGTAGCTTCCGTGTCTTTGCATTTGCTGCCGACCAATTTGGTATTGCTCTGCTACTGTACAGTTCACATAACATCCCAATTTTACAAGTACAGGTAAACGTCGACTTACGATGGCATTAGGTTTCGATAGAGCCATCGTAAGACGATTTCATCGTAAGACGATTTCATCGTAAGTCGATCCCCAATTTGTGTATCACTGTTCCGTGGTCACTGTACCTAGCCTACCTGTATATTAACCACCAGAGATACTGAATATAGCCTATTAAACATGTACAGTAGTTTATTTAATTATTTTTATCCTTTTTACCATATTCAAACACTATAATATGTATTTTCAGTACGGAACTTAAATCTCGCGGGCAGCAGCCAATGCCAGCCATACGACGTGACGTAATAATACTCGCATCATAAAATATAGTCACCGCTTATATCGATCGTTCTCTCTTTCACCCGCGAATTTTGAAAACCACAGAGAATGGGATTTAGGGCACATTTGAGAGAATGTAAAAACACAGGGGCGACTACAATAAATATAATCAAGACGCCGATATGGCAGCGTCGCGAATCCACTTGCTCCTCATGACGCCTACGTGTGCGGCACCGTATGGAAGGGGTTAAATTATCATATCGTCGTCGTCGTCATCGTAAAGTCGAACAATCGTAAGTCGCGGCCATCGTAAGTCGACGTTTACCTGTATATCTAAGAGATAATTGTGTATTACCTCTGGACTGTAGCATATCCCATGAAAATCCGTACGGCTGGGAAACTAAGGACTCAGGTTCCGAGGCAGAAATGAATGAATGATATGAACGCACATGTGAATGAAACACAGCACAGATAATGTGGCAATTGATGCTTACATAGGGAAAAGTGTATTGGCTAATGTACCTACAACTGCCGACCAATTTTTTTTTTTTTTTTTATTCAGATACATATATATATATATATATATATATTTCCCGCATCCGACCTAGTAATGGACCAAAAGGTCTCCTGTCGGCATGCTCCGCCTTTGTAATCCTTTGTAAACTGTTGAACACGCAAATACGCATCCCATGGCCATAGGGGAAAAAAATCCTGTGCCTGTAAACTTTCAGGTTTCCTTATTATAAACGGCCATAGGGGGGAAATTCCTGTACCTCTAAACTTTCAAGTTTACCTATTTATAAACGGCCATGGGGGAAAAAAATCCTGTAACTGTGACATTATCGTCATAGAGAACACACTCTATTTCCGCCGATGTCAAGCCCCGGGGCATGGTGCAGGATAACACGTGCGAGCAGGGAAGATGTGACAGCGCGTCTGGATAGCATGCATGGCCGGCTTATCACGCCGCAGGGGTGCCAACACAACCGACGATGACTCTACGCATGAACACAAAATACCTTGAAATTGCTATTCAAGTTGGAATAATATAAAAATAGCTGATCTACTAAACAGGATTTTGAGTATATTGATAAGTAATCATGACACCACTGATATATTTCTATAAAAATACCTATTTCTTCAATAAATCACTCGTGGTCATGGATACATTCAATGAAATAGACCACAGCAATACAATAAAAATCAGAGTGAGCTTTCAAAATCATATTTAGGAATAGAAAAGACATCTTGAACCATTTCTACAAGTTTAGGTGCCGTGAAGTAAAAGAAAAGATGATCCGTATATATACGTACTAAACTGTGGGCAGGGTGCAGGGATGACCCGTCATCCAGGAGGTGCTCAGATGAGAGGGAGGGTGGGAGGGGTGTGGAGTGTATTTAGGGATGAAATGGGTGGGAGTGTTTTTATGCCTTTCCCTTTTTGGCTACCTCCCTTGGAAGGGGGAAAAAGCCTTGGTATATGTATGTATGTATGTATGTAGGACATTTCCGCACCCATTGTAAACGTGGACGAACAGTTGGTCCATGGCCACTACCTCACCTCTCTCACCAGGACGTCTGCACGTCCATGTTTCCCACCCATATAGTCTGCACCTTTGTACCTTTCACTACGTATCATTTGCACTGAAGATGTGAATACACAAAAGCGCTCTGCTTTAATAGTTTTTCTTCATGGTCAACCTTGCATATACATATATACACACACATACACCAACTATAGGCCAGTATCACTAACAAGCACTATAGTCAAAATTTGTTAGAAAATCATCAAGAATAGATGGGTAAAACATTTGGAAGACAACAACATATTAAACGCAAGACAATTTGGGTTCAGACAAGGAAGATCATGCACCACAAACCTAATATGCTTCTACTCAAGGCTAATAGACATAGTGCAAGAAAGAAATGGATGGGCAGATTGTGCATTCCTAGACTTGCAAAAAGCCTTTGACAAAGTACCACACAGAAAATTACTAAAAAAAACTGGAACACATAGGAGGAATACAAGGGAACCTACTAAAATGGATGGAGGACTTCCTGACTTGTAGAAAGATGAGAGTAGTGCTCAGAGAAAAATATTCAGATTGGAAAGAGGTGATCTGTGGAGTACCGCAAGGATCTGTACTGGCACCAATAATGTTTGCTATCTATATGAATGACATGGACGAGGACGTGAACTGTTACATGAGCTTCTTTGCAGACGACACCAAACTGTTAAGGAAAGTAGAAACTGATAAGGACTGTGAACCACTGCAGGAAGGCCTGAATAGGGTATGGAACTGGAGCCACAAATGGGAAGTGGACTTGAATACTACAGTAAGAAGTGTATCATAATGGAGTTTGGAAAAACTACATACATACATTTACCAAGGCTTTTTCCCCCTTCCAAGGGAGGTAGCCAAAAAGGGAAAGGCATAAAAACACTCCCACCCATTTCATCCCTACATACACTCCACACCCCTCCCACCCTCCCTCTCATCTGAGCACCTCCTGGATGACGGGTCATCCCTCCACCCTGCCCACCGCCCTGGGTCAGAAGCAATGAAGCAAGACACAGCACATCCACAGCAAGGCTGCTTTATTTAATCAGTGACCCCACCTCTCCATCCCCCCTTGCATATAAGGAGAGGACGGGGAGAAAATCCCTTCGGGCTGCGTCAAAATTTACTCACACATACTACCCCACCCCCTGCCCATTCCTCCTCATGCAATCACAACATCATCCATATACAACCATTCTCCACTCACCTCTGTCTTCCGTCCTCTCCCTTCCTTCCTCAACAGACATTCCCCTCTTCCCCAAAGCCCCCTTCACCCCATCCATCCACCTCATCCTAGGACGTCCCCTCATGTTCACTCCCTCCACATCTGCCTTCCATACCTCTTTTACTAGTCTTTCTTCACTCATTCTTTCCATGTGTCCAAACCATCCTAATATTCTTTCATCAACCCTATCTCCCAAATCCTTTTTCACCCCTGTTCTCCTCCTCACCTCCTCATTTCTCACTCTATCCAGCCTAGTAACCCCCACCATACTTCTCAGACACCTCATCTCAAACACATTCAAACTCCTTCTCTCTTCTTCTCTTATGTTCCACGTTTCTGCCCCATACAGTGCTGTTGGCACAATCACTCCTTCATACAGTCTCCTCTTCGCATCCATTCCCAAATGTCTATTCCTCATTACACTCTTTAATCCACCAAGGCATTTACTCGCTTCTCTCAATCTACATTCTACCTCCACCTTCACTCCACCTTTTCCTGCTACACTTGCACCCAAGTATCTAAAACTATCCACTTCCTCCAGTCGCTCTCCCTTAATGTTCACTTCCAGTCTACTGCCACCTTCACCCCTTGTACATCTCATCACCTTACTTTTACCTACATTTATCTTTAGCTTTCTTCTATCACATACTCTCCCAAACTCTGCCACCAACTTCCTCAATCCCTCCTCTGACCCTCCCACAAGCGCAGTGTCGTCCGCAAACAACAGCTGGCTCACCTCCCACTTTTCTCCATTTTCTTTAACCATCTCCAATCCCTGACCCACTACCCTAGCATTCACCTCTCGCACCACCCCATCCATGTATAAGTTGAACAGCCAGGGCGACATAACGCATCCTTGACGAAGTCCCACCTTTACTTCAAACCACTCACTCTCTCCATTTCTAATCCTGACACAAGCTCTACTACTCTCATAAAAACTCTTGACAGCTCCCAAAAGCTTTCCTCCTATCCCATAAATCTGCATAACCTCCCACAGTGCCTTTCTGTCTACCCTATCATAAGCCTTTTCCAGATCCATAAAAGCCCAAAAAACATCCTTCCCCTTTCCTATAGCTTTCTCACATATCTGTCTTACCACAAAGATCTGATCTACACAACCTCTACCTGTCCTAAATCCACACTGTTCCTCACCATTTACTCCTGTTCCTCTCCTAATCCTCTCAATTAAGATCCTCCCATAAGCCTTCCCTACTACACTTAACAGGCTAATCCCTCTGAAACTACTACATTCACACTTGTCCCCTTTTCCCTTGTAAAGAGGAACTATACAGGCACTTCTCCAGTCCTCCGGTACTCTACCCTCTCTCCAGCAAACATTAAATAACCTCACCAACCAGTCCACCATCACTGAACCTCCCTTTTTCAGACATTCTGCATGGCATCCATCCAGACCAGGTGCCTTGCCTGCTTTCATCATCTTTACAACTGCCTTCACCTCATCCTTCCTTATTTCTCCTCCATTCTCCTCACTCATCACTCTCATTTTCTTCGCATTTCCCACTGCAGCTATCTTTCCTTCCCTATCCTCCTTCACATTTAGCAACTCCCTAAAATATTCTGCCCATCTTCCCCTTACTGCCATCTCTTCCATTATCATCTCTCCATCTGTACCTTTTACCTTTTCTTCTCTACTTGATTCGCCTCCTCTTCCTCTCTTTATTTCTTTCCAAAACATCTTTTTATTACTTTCAAAAATTTCTGTCATACTCCTACCCCATTTCACATCTGCTCTCCTCTTTGCCTCCTTTACCTTTTGCTTTACTTCTTTTTTCTTTTCTTTGGAAAAAGTAAAAACAGAATATCAGGAAAATATACAACTGGAACCAAGGAAGTAAAGAAAGTAGGATCCGAAAAAGACTTGGAAGTAATTATAACAAATGACTTGTCCTATGATAACCAGATTAACAAAATTGTCGGGGAGATTTACAACTTGCTAAGATCAATAAAAGTGGCATTTGCATACTTGGACAAAGACATGATAAAAAAATATTGGTTACATTGATAAGGCCTAGACTAGAGTATGCGGCGACATTGTGGTCCCCTAGTACCAAAAAGAATATAAAGAAAATAGAAAGAATCCAGAGAGCAGCTACAAAAATGGCACCTGCACTTGCAAACCTATCATACAAGGAGAGATTGGCTAAACTGGAGTTACTGACACTGGAGCAAAGGAGAGAGAGAGGTGACCTACTGACCATCTACAGAATCATGAGAGGCACAGAGATACTTGATAGAGAGAACTTACTTAACTGGGACAAGAGAAACACAAGAGGACATGGAATGAAAAAAAAAAAAAAATTCCACATAGAGTTTTGGACACTAGGAACAAACTGGATAATGAAATAGTATGCGCAAAAACCATTCATGAGTTTAAAAGCAAACTAGACACTGCAAGATACAATGGTGGAACACCATAAGCATAGCTCACCTTCCCGCAACATACAACAAGGTAAATACTAGGTAAATATATACATATATACACATATGCATATACACATACATACACATACACATATATACACACACATATATATACACATACACATATATACACATATACATATACACATATATACATATATACACATATATATACACACATATACATATATACACATATACATATATACATATACCAAGGCTTTTTCCCCCTTCCAAGGGAGGTAGCCAAAAAGGGAAAGGCATAAAAACACTCCCACCCATTTCATCCCTAAATACACTCCACACCCCTCCCACCCTCCCTCTCATCTGAGCACCTCCTGGATGATGGGTCATCCCTGCACCCTGCCCACCGCCCTGGGTCAGAAGCAGTGTCGCAAGACACAGCACATCCACAGCAAGGCCGCTTCATTTAATTGGCGACCCCCCCTCTCCGTCCCCCCTTGCATATAAGGAGAGGACGGGGAGAAATCCCTTCGGGCTGCGTCAAAATTTACTCACACATACTACCCCACCCCCCCGCCCATTCCTCCTCATGCAATCACAACATCATCCATATACAACCATTCTCCACTCACCTCTGTCTTCCGTCCTCTCCCTTCCTTCCTCAACAGACATTCCCCTCTTCCCCAAAGCCCCCTTCACCCCATCCATCCACCTCATCCTAGGACGTCCCCTCATGTTCACTCCCTCCACATCTGCCTTCCATACCTCTTTTACTAGTCTTCACTCATTCTTTCCATGTGTCCAAACCATCCTAATATTCTTTCATCAACCCTATCTCCCAAATCCTTTTTCACCCCTGTTCTCCTCCTCACCTCCTCATTTCTCACTCTTTCCAGCCTAGTAACCCCCACCATACTTCTCAGACACCTCATCTCAAACACATTCAAACTCCTTCTCTCTACTTCACTTATGTTCCACGTTTCTACCCCATACAGTTATGTTGGAACAATCACTCCTACAAACAGTATCCTCTTCGCATCCATTCCCAAATGTCTATTCCTCATTACACTCTTTAATCCACCAAGGCATTTACTCGCTTCCCTCAATCTACATTCTACCTCCACCTTCACTCCACCTTTTCCTGCTACACTTGCACCCAAGTATCTAAAACTATCCACTTCCTCCAGTCGCTCTCCCTTAATGCTCACTTCCAGTCTACTGCCACTTTCACCCCTTGTACATCTCATCACCTTACTTTTACCCACATTTATCTTTAGCTTTCTTCTATCACATACTCTCCCAAACTCTGCCACCAGCTTCCTCAATCCCTCCTCCGACTGCGCCACAAGCGCAGTGTCGTCCGCAAACAACAGCTGGCTCACCTCCCACTTTTCTCCATTTTCTTTAACCATCTCCAATCCCTGACCCACTACCCTAGCATTCACCTCTCGCACCACCCCATCCATGTATAAGTTGAACAGCCAGGGCGACATAACGCATCCTTGACGAAGTCCCACCTTTACTTCAAACCACTCACTCTCTCCATTTCTAATCCTGACACAAGCTCTACTACTCTCATAAAAACTCTTGACAGCTCCCAAAAGCTTTCCTCCTATCCCATAAATCTGCATAACCTCCCACAGTGCCTTTCTATCTACCCTATCATAAGCCTTTTCCAGATCCATAAAAGCCCAAAAAACATCCTTCCCCTTTCCTATAGCTTTCTCACATATCTGTCTTAACACAAATATCTTATCTACACAACCTCTACCAGTCCTAAATCCACACTGTTCCTCACCAATTACTCCTTCTGTTCCTCTCCTAATCCTCTCAATTAAGATCCTCCCATAAGCCTTCCCTACTACACTTAACAAGCTAATCCCTCTGAAACTACTACATTCACACTTGTCCCCTTTTCCCTTGTAAAGAGGAACTATACAGGCACTCCTCCAGTCCTCCGGTACTCTACCCTCTCTCCAGCAAACATTAAATAACCTCACCAACCAGTCCACCATCACTGAACCTCCCTTTTTCAGACATTCTGCATGGCATCCATCCAGACCAGGTGCCTTACCTGCGTTCATCATCTTTACAACTGCCTTCACCTCATCCTTCCTTATTTCTCCTCCAGTCTGCTCACTCATCACTCTCATTTTCTTCGCATTTCCCACTGCAGCTATCTTTCCTTCCCTATCCTCCTTCACATTTAGCAACTCCCTAAAATATTCTGCCCATCTTCCCCTCACTGCCATCTCTTCCATTATCATCTCTCCATCTGTACCTTTTACCTTTTCTTCCCTACTTGATTCGCCTCCTCGTCCTCTCTTAATTTCTTTCCAAAACATCTTTTTATTACTTTCAAAATTTTCTGTCATACTCCTACCCCATTTCACATCTGCTCTCCTCTTTGCCTCCTTTACCTTTTGCTTTACTTCTCTTTTCTTTTCTTTGTACGTCTCATATGACTCCCCTGTCCTCTTTTGTAACCAATCTGTGAATGCTCGCTTCTTCTCTTCTACAACCTTCTTTGTTTCCTCATCCCACCATTCACTACCCTTTCTTCTATTTCCCCCTGTCCTTCTTGTTCCACACACCATCCTTGCACACTTTAAGACTCCCTCCTTGAACCATCCCCATTCCTCCTCCACACCCATCTCTGCTCCATCCTTTACTCCCTCCCACTCCTCCTTCAGCTTCTTTTCGTACTCCTTCTCCTTCTCCTTTTCATTCAAGGAGTTCACTCTAAGAACCTCCCTACCTTTTGTCCCTTTCCTCTTTCTCCATCTATCCTCCACTCTCAGCTTACCTTCCACCAAAAAATGATCTGATATTCCCCCACCCTCTCCCCTTAGCACATGTACATCTTTAACTCTTCCTATCATAATCCTATTTACCACTACATAATATACACACATATATACATATATACACACACCTATATACATATATACACACATATATATATATATACATATATACACATATATATATTTATACATATATATACATATACATATATA
Organism: Oratosquilla oratoria; assembly: GCF_046742065.1. Classification (NCBI taxonomy): domain Eukaryota; kingdom Metazoa; phylum Arthropoda; class Malacostraca; order Stomatopoda; family Squillidae; genus Oratosquilla; species Oratosquilla oratoria. The sequence continues at coordinate 206,535 of NW_027467748.1, forward strand.
TACATATATATATATACATATATATACATATATATATATACATATATATACATACATATATATACATGTATGTATATGTATACATATATATATATATATATATATATATATATACAGGTAAACGTCGACTTACGATTGTTCGACTTTACGATGACGACGACGACGACGACGATATGATAATTTAACCCCTTCCATACGGTGCCGCACACGTAGGCGTCATGAGGAGCAAGTGGATTCGCGACGGTGCCATATCGGCGTCTTGATTATATTTATTGTAGTCACCCCTGTGTTTTTACATTCTCTCAGATGTGCCCTAAATCCCATTCTCTGTGGTTTTCAAAATTCGCGGGTGAAAGAGAGAACGATCGATATAAGCGGTGACTATATTTTATGATGCGAGTATTATTACGTCATGTCGTACGGCTGGCATTGGCTGCTGCCCGCGAGATTTAAGATCCGTACTGAAAATACATATTATAGTGTTTGAATATGGTAAAAAGGATAAAAATAATTAAATAAACTACTGTACATGTTTAATAGGCTATATTAAGTATCTCTGGTGGTTAATATACAGGTAGGCTAGGTACAGTGACCACGGAACAGAGTGGGGATCGACTTACGATGAGATCGTCTTACGATGGCTCTATCGAAACCTAATGCCATCGTAAGTCGACGTTTACCTGTACAGGTAAACGTCGACTTACGATGGCCGCGACTTACGATTGTTCGACTTTACGATGACGACGACGACGACGACGATATGATAATTTAACCCCTTCCATACAGTGCCGCACACGTAGGCGTTATGAGGAGCAAGTGGATTCGCGACGCTGCCATATCGGCGTCTTGATTATATCTATTGTAGTCGCCCCTGTGTTTTTACATTCTCTCAAATGTGCCCTGAATCCCATTCTCTGTGGTTTTCAAAATTCGCGGGTGAAAGAGAGAATGATCGATATAAGCGGTGACTATATTTTATGATGCTAGTATTATTACGACACGTCGTACGGCTGGCATTGGCTGCTGCCCGCGAGATTTAAGGTCCGTACTGAAAATACATATTATGGTGTTTGAATATGGTAAAAAGGATAAAAATAATTAAATAAACTACTGTACATGTTTAATAGGCTATATTCAGTATCTCTGGTGGTTAATATACAGGTAGGCTAGGTACAGTGACCACGGAACAGAGTGATACACAAATTGGGGATCGACTTACGATGGGATCGTCTTACGATGGCTCTATCGAAACCTAATGCCATCGTAAGTCGACGTTTACCTGTATACATATATACATATATATATATACATATATACATATATATATATATACACACACACACTTCATCGAACGGACGCCATAGAGGACGTTCTGAAGAAAAAGTGAAATTTTCGTGGATCCCAAAGCAAAGGAAGTACCTATTGTATTTACAGGGTGGGGGAAATTGCTTGTGGTGTTGGGGGAAAGTGAGGAAAAAGGAGAAGGGGAGGGATTACTGAGGGAAATGGAAGGAAATGAGGAAGGGAAGGACTTGGACCAAGAGGCCAGACGGCTTGTAAACAAACGCCGAACAGATAATTTGGATTTTGATGATGGGACTAACAAAAATGTAAAGATTAGAAACATAGATAAAAGCAGTTCAATGGAAGGTGAGGATAGAAATTTCAAAGGATTTAATGAGGGGGCGGCGGATACCAACCTCCCCCGACTGGCAAAACTGGAGGAAAAACTTGAACAAATGACTGAACATTGGGAGATTAGGTTCGGTAAAATGTCAAAAATTGCAGAGAGGGTTGAAAAATTGGAAGAAGTAGAGAAGGCGAACAAAAACTTGAGTTTTAGGTTGGCATCTGCAAGACAAGAAAAGACTTGTTGAAGGGTGTGAATGTGGTTGGGTACGGATTTGGAAGCTATTATGATGTCATCCAAATACATGAAGACATTTTTCCCAATTAAGCCATCAAGTATGGTATACATAAGCCGTGTGAAGACAGAAGGAGCAGAGGTGAGACCCATAGCCAAACGTTTGAATTGGAAATGACCAGAAGGGGTACAGAAGGCTGTTAGAGGTCTGCTTTCTGGAGCAAGAGGAATTTGAAAATATCCCGACATTAGGTCTAAAGTTGAAAAGACCGTGTTATTCTGACCAACAGAATGTGGGATTTCCTGGAGAACGGGAATGGGCGTTCTTTCGGGGACAGTGATTTTGTTAAGCTCTAAAATCAACAACAGGGCGAAATGTACCATCTGGTTTGGGAACAACAAATAGGGGAAAATTCCACTCGGAAATAGACGGTTCTACGATATCTTGGGCAAGCATGTCTGCAATGAGCTTGTCCACAATCTTGCGCTTACTGTGCGGCAGTCTATAAGCCGGAATATAGCAAGGTTTAGAGCCTTCACGAAGGGGAATGTGGTGGTGAATGAGGTCTGTAGAACCTAGGGATTCACCTGGCAAAGCAATGACATGGCGAAAGGCATTGCATAAGGAAATTAAATCCTGTTGAGCATCGGAGAAGTCAAGGGGTTTGAAGTGAGATGCTTCAATAGGAACCTGTGCATGATGCACATCGGAGTTAATGGTACAAACTGGTAAGGAAGAATTTTGGTCATCAATGACTTTTACTCTTGAAGGATACACAAGAAAATCACATAAGTTAGTACCAAGTTTGAGGTGGAGGGGAGCATGAGTGTCATTGGCAACAAGAAAAGAAGTATGACCTTTCTTGGAGGTAGTGCATAAGGCTGAAATAAGTGATATGCCTTTGACACGTGTGGATTCTGGCATACAGAGAACATCACATTCCGGAGCTTGGAAAATGCGAAGTTGCACTTTGAAATACTCATGTGGTGGAAGAGTCACGGTTCTTGTTAACACTGCATGAGTAGTGCGACACATTGTGGAAAGCACACCGGAGACAGGGGAGGAGGTAATTACTAAATCATCCAAGGAAGGAGAAATCTGGCTTTCTGTTGGAGAGAATTCTGTAGAAGGGGGAGAACATTTGGTATTCCTTTTCCTTGATTTAGGCATGCGAGAAGAACGCAACCACTTTGTACGGGTGGGAACTTTGAGCAAGGTAGGTTCACTAGAAGGAAGTGAATTCTGAAGAGAAGGTTCAGATGCTGGTTGTACAGTATCCTGGGACGTGGGAGCTAGAGGAGAAAGGGAGGTAGTACTCTCTGTTTGAGTTTTCTGAATCTGGGTAGAGGGGGTAGGAGGAGCAACAATAGTGGGCACTGACACAGTTGGCATGCTGTGGGAGGGGGATTTTGCAGAAGTGGGAAGTGCAGAAGGTGGATGAGAAGTAGTCGCCAAGTGTAGGGCTGGAATAAAATGACGACCGTAAGCAATGCCATGGCGTTGGGGAAAGACGCTAATTCCATATTGCTGCATAGTGTCTAGTCCCAGAAACACATCTGCAGGAAACTGTACATTAGCCACATAAAGTGGGATATGAATCTCTTGACTGTGAGGATGAAGAATTATAGGAAGATGGATCTTACCTAAAACTGGAAATGGAACACCATCTACGTTAGTAAGTTGGAGATCGGAAGGTTCCAAGATTGTAACATGCTTATAGGATAGGCGGAGTTTGTGGAAGGTGGAAGAAGTTATGATATTTACAGGAGAACCAGTATCTATGAAGAGAGATATAGGAAAGGTATGAACCATAGCAGGAATGGAAATAGCATTGGACCATGTGTTAGAGTTAGAAAGAGTACAAATGGGAAGGGTGGGACACATGAGCAACTGATAGTGTATGTTTGGGGATAGGGGCTGGCTGGGCAACAATGTCTGTCAGTGTTTTTGGTGACTTGGATCTGATGAGACAAGGTTGAGATGGTCATATTTGGAGTGAATTGTATAGATTTAGTCTTGTTTAAGGTGTCTGGATGGAGAAGAGAAAGAAAGCGAAAGTAAGCAAAGAGGGATGCAACCTGGTTAAGGGAGATTTTTCCATCTGTATCAACCCAGTTGGAAGATTCTAGTGTGGATTTTAGACGGGCTTTTAGATCTGAAGCAAGTCTTGCAGCTTTTTCTTTTCTGACATAAGGAAGAGTTGATTTGTAAGGCAAGGTCATATAGGGGAGTGAGAACACCAAGTGTAGTGTGTTGGCCAAAGTGAGACTTATTAAGTCAACAAAAGTAGAATAATTGTTACATTCCAGAAATGCATCAGTTTGCAGGATGTCTCCGGCTACGGAGTTCAGATCAACAAAGCTGCGTAGGACACTGAGTTTTTCATCATCAGTAGTGCAATTTCTACGATTAATAGCCGCTTCGCCATTGTTAAGGAATGAATGGAATGGGATATTTGATCCTGTAAATTTGGGTACGTCTACCGTGTCGTGTACAATAGTCATGAGTTGATGGGGTTGCTGGGATGAGGAAGAAGCCATGTTGGTAGGGCTCAAATTTGGGGATGGGAAAAGGAGGTAGGGGTGGAAGGTCGTTTAGTGACACACTGAGTAGCGATGAGAAATTTGGGGAGGGATGAGGGTGAGGGTGTTGATTCTGTGAAAGGTAGAATATTAAGGGAGGGGCTACGAAGAGGATCGTGAGGAAAGTTTGTCATATGGTATTTACACACTGACAAAAGGTTGTCCACTTACCTTTAGAAATAGTAGAAGACGTCTTGAGATGTAGAGAGAAGACACAGAGGGATGGAGAAACACACAGGTGAAATGGAAGAGAAGTGGAACTTGGCTGTAAACAGTGGAAGATTTTAGTAAAGGCACACAGAATTATAGGTAAATATACACAATGCAAAGAAATAGTATAGGACTTATAAGGAATTATGAAGAAAAATATTTGAATATGGCATATACCTGTATATACACAAAATGCAGATAATAATAGTAATGACGTAAAAACATACATACATACATATACCAAGGCTTTTTCCCCCTTACAAGGGGGTAGCCAAAAAGAAAAAGGCATAAAATCATTCCCACCCATTCCATCCCTGAAAACACTCCACACCCCTCCACCCTCCCTCTCATCTTAGCACCTCCTGAATGACGGGCCATCCCTGCACCTTGGCCACTGCCCTGGGTCAGAAGCAGTGTCGCAAGACACAGCACATCCGCAGCAAGGCCGCTTCATTAAATCGGTGACCCCCCCTCTCCGTCCCCCCATTGCATAAAATGAGAGGACGGGGAGAAATCCCTTTGGGCTGCGTCAAATTTTGCTCACACACACTACCTCACCCCCCATCCACCTGCCCACTCCACCTCATGCTATCACAACATCATCCATACACAACCACTCTCCATTCACCCCTGTCTTCTGTCCTTTCCCGTCCTTCTTCAACAGACATTCCACTCTTCCCCAAAGCCCCCTTCACCCCATCCATCCACCTCATCCTAGGACGCCCCCTCACGTTCACCCCCTCCACACCTCTCCCACCAGTCCTTCACTCATTCCCTCCACGTGTCCAAACCATCCTAATACCCTTTCATCAACCCCATCTCCCAGCTCCCCTTCCACCCCTGTTCCCCTCCCCACCTCCTCATTTCTCACTCCATCCAGCCTAGTAACCCCCATCACACCTCTCAGACACCTCATCTCAAACACATTCAAACTCCCTCTCTCTTCCTCTCTTATGTTCCATGTTTCTGCCCCATACAGTGCTGTTGGCACAATCACTCCTTCATACAGTCTCCTCTTAGCATCCATTCCCAAATGTCTATTCCTCATTACACTCTTTAATCCACCATGGCATTTACTCGCTTCTCTCAATCTACATTCTACCTCCACTTTCACTCCACCTTTCCCTGCCACATTTGCACCCAAGTATCTAAAACCATCCACTTCCTCCAGTCGCTCCCCCTTAATGCTCACCTCCAGTCTACTGCCACTTTCACCCCTTGTACATCCCATCACCTCACCAACACAAAAAAGTAACACGATTGTCTGTAAAGCAATTTATAACTAAACCACACAAACACTGTAATGTTACGAGTTAATATATAACTGCACTGGAACACACGATTTTAAGTTCATGAATATCACTTATGGAGGAGGGGTTCCGTGAACCGATTTGAATCGACGTGTAACACCGGGAGGGTACCGTGGACGTGTAGAGCAGGAGACCGAGACGGCGGAGGTGGTTGGGGTGCAGTGGAGGTTTTGTGAGAGGTAGTAAGCAAAGACTATATAGGAAAGACGGGAAAGCTCACGGAGAGCCGCATCGTCCACATATATTTTACTGTGCGGCTCTCTCACTAGATGGCGTGTACGCCAATCACCAGTTATTGCATCGTTTGTTTGTTTACAATTAAGCGGGACATTCAATCATGGAGTGTGGGCGGAACTATCACCCATGTGTGGTGTGCAAAAAGAAAAAATGCCTTTCCCCATCTAATACTTCAAGTTTTTCCTAAAGATAGAGAAAGGTAAGAGATTCAACATACACAATACATGGAAACTTTAACAGAAAATGGAGGAATAAAATAGAACATAGTTTGATAGTTAAAATCTTTATCTTTGTCAGACTCAGTGCAGTGTCACTTAGCTTGGAAATGAAAATTATAGATGAATACCTTACAAATATCTAGAAATATGAATTGATCATGTCAAATTCATACCATATCTTTATGGCAGTCCCAGGCAGGCACAGCAACTTTGATATAGTTATGTTATGTTCTTAGCTTCTGCTTATGTGGTAAAGTTATAAACTTTTATCTTAATTTTGAATAAATGGCCAAATACACAGCAAAAAAAAAAAAAAAAAGTGGAATCGCATGTATGTTTTTTTTTCTTTTTCTTTTTTTTTTTTTTGGTAGGTTGTGACTGCTTCTTTGGTAGTTTTAAAATTTAACGGTTTTTGTTGAATGATTTCTCTGTGTTATGCTTGCTCTTTTACGGTCTCGCTAAACGTCGGCCAAAGCCGACCAAACCCAAATAATGACGGCTTTTGCTCAAATACATAATTTTATATACAAATTAGCATGTGGTTGCATTGTTTGACCAATTTCTTTTTAAATGTGTGATTTTCATGTAATTTGATCAAAGAGAAGTTACGTTTTTATCGTCTGCAAAATTACCTAAGTCGACCAACGCCGACCAAACCCAAACAGTGACGGCTTTTGCTCAAATGCATAATTTTATATAAAAATTAGCATATGGTTATATTATTTGACCTATTTTCTTTAAAATGTGTGATTTTCATGCAATTTGATCAAAGAAAATTTACACATTTATCCTCTGCAAAATTACCAACCACAGCTACGAATGCCGTCCGACTCACTAATAGCCGACCAACGCCGAACAAGGACGGTTTATACTCAAATGCACGATTTTGTATAAAAAACTAGCATATGGTTGCATTATTTGACTTATTTTCTTTAAAATGTGTGATTTCCATGTCATTTGATCAAAGAAATTACGTTTTTATCCTCTGCAAAATTACCAACTGCAGCTACGAATGCCGTCCGACTCACTCTTAGGCGACCAAATCTCAAACAAGGACGGTTTTTGCTCAAATGCATAATTTCATATAAAAAACTAGCATATGGTTGCATTATTTTACCTATTTTCTCTAAAATGTGTGATTTCCATGTAATTTGATCAAAGAAGTTATGTTTTTATCCTCTGCAAAATTATTTTATGTATGATTGCAAATCTTGTTTGTTTGATTTTGTGACTTATTTCTTGCATGTTCATCCTTTTATTTTTGTCTATGTTTTTTACAATACAGTACCTGTCTTGCTACATATGTATATATTTTTGTTTGTTTGCTTTTGGGGTTTTCCTTTATTCTGTTAACATTTTTTGCTTTATTTTTGCTTAACATGCATGTTATGTCTGCTTCTTTGTTTATTTTTGTTTCATATTATTGTTTTTGATTACTGATTTTCCAATGTTTTGTTTGGTATTTAATATCTGATTGCATGTTTTGGTTGCCTGATGTATGGTTCATTTTTGAAGTTGAATAATGTTATTTCTTTTAGTTTGTTTGGTATATGTTCTTTACAAGACAGTATTGCTTTGTTGCAAATAAAAGAATCTCATGTATACCAAACTTTTACTATCCTTGTTTGTATAATTTGTATACAGATACTTGAATAAGTATACAAAGTTCAAACATAAGCACAAGCACAAACAAGAAAAACATGATATTACAGAAATAATAAGATAGATATAACTAAAATAACCTTTTAAATTTTAACTGTTTACTCAATTTCAAATATTTAGTAATGAATGATGCATTGTGCAGAAGTATTTTACCAACTTTTGATTTTATAAATATGACCATGTGTGTAAAGCATATATTAAATAGTCTTGTTTGCATGCAAAAGTCATAAAATTACTACTCATTATTTTATAAAGAGAAAGTAAAACTATTTCGAGATGTTGATTATTTTAGCGAAAGGATCAGTTTTAAAATTTCCATAAACACTATATATAATACAAGTTAAGTATGATTTGAAAGCCGCGCTACGCCACTTCCGATTTATAGTTTGCGGCTCTGTCGATAGATGGCGCGCATTCACGCTGGATGGATGATGTTTTCTTATTAGTAGAAATAGAAGCTTTCCCATCTTTCCTATATAGTCTTTGGTAGTAGGCGGCGCCCGTTGTGAGGAACGGAGAGCGGATGGAGGTGGTTGTGGACAGTGCATGGAGCTGGAGACTGGAAGTGGAGGTGACGTCACGTCACGCAGTTGCGACGTGAGGTGGAAGATGGTGACCTCATTTGACGTCACGATGCTGGAGCGGAAGATTTCAACGCTTGTGGTCCGGAAGTCCACTTGGGAAGTGGAGAAGTGGAGCAGAGACCGGATACTGTCGTAGTCCACTTGGAGAAGGAGATGTGACTCGAAGTACGCGTCTGGGGGAATTTAGCTGACCCACGCGTATGATTGACAGGGAGTTCCTGTTTGTGAGCTCAACCGCACGGGTGATGACAGTTGGGTTTGGGGCGAGCTTGGAGGGTGAGAGTGGAAGACGGAAAACTGCGAAGACGCTTGGTAGCTTGGGTATAGATGAACGTGGTTGGAGGTAGTGTGGTGAGGTGACCTTATAGCACTGGCACTCGTGTAGGGTATGTAGAATTGTAGGTCGTTCACTGAAGATTGCACTGTAATAGGGTTCACCTAGTTCTGCACACTGTTGTAGACAATGCAGGTTGAAGCACGTAGCACTGAAGACGTTCCCATTGGTCGGTGCTTGTGGATAGGGCGTTTGGAAAGCACTTGTAACTTTTTGACACCGCGCCACCATTTATTGTTTGGTTAACAATAAGGTGGAGTAAAACACTGCACGTCAAAAGTTAATATATTGTATGTGAAAAGTACAATCTATGTCTTCACACTCTTTCACCACAGTCAAGAAAAATGCCCTGATATGCACCCTACGAGAACTCACGCTGTTCACTGCATGCGTGACTAAGCACCGGGTGGTCTGATCCAAAAACAGTTGCTAAATCTAATTTATACAATTATTTTAATTATTCACTCGCACACAGAAATTTTACATTCATACACTTTCAGTTACATGACAACTTAAATTTTATAGTAATAATGATCTATATCCCATTCATTCAACTTTCGCATTACAAATAATTTTATAATTACTTAAGATGTACCAATGGCAATTTGTAAGTTCTCGAACATTCACGCAGTGACACGCATGTACATACAAACATACAGAATTTTAACTATGCATTAACTAAATCTGCATGTAGCATAATGCTAGCAACTTAGAGTAAAATATATGTCCCGCATGATGGAAATGCGGACTGTCACTGATGGCCTTGGGAGCGAGGTTGTGCTGTTGTACAAGCTGGGAACGGATTGCAAAGCCGACACCATGTATGCGCGGCTCCTCGGGGGCTTTCCCTTTCCAAAAGATGGTGTATCCCGTTCCAGCTTCCCTGATGTTGCCATCTTCGGGTAGTCTGGTCTCGCTGAGGGCTGCCACATCAATGTTGTAGCGGGGATGATTGGAGTGCATGCGACATAGGCTAAGCTTGTCTTAACCCCTCTACAGCCTCTGCCTCCTAACTGCTTGCATGCTACCTACCCGTGGTCCCCCCTTGTTTCTTACAGAATGCATGCAAGTGACCGAGTGGTCAGACGGTATAATCAGACCCCCCCTACTGCCTTGTAGGGGCTGCCTCTTTAGGCAAAGGCTAGAAGAAGGAAAACTCCGAAATAAAACCAACAAGACCCAGCAGCCCGATGCAACCTGCATCATGGAGGCTGCCTGTCTCATCCTTCTTGAGCTGCGGAGGAAAAGATGTGGGCCAAGTGAATGTGCGTGGCCGTCACGCAGCCATGACCACCCAAAACAACATCCCCAGCGACTGGCATTCTGTCATTCCTCCCTCCTCTCTTCACCTCACCGTCATCACACCATCAAGTCCCGAGGCGATGGTACTGCGGGTGACGGGGGCAGGCCTGGAAAGCTGGAAGCCTTCAGCCTGCGACTGCACTCGGGCGGCAGGTCTAAGATGGTCACTCTTTGGTGACTTTTTCCGTGACACCAGAGCTCAGCAGCTGGACCCATGACTGGGCTGGCCTATTAAGGACCACCGCAGCCCACCCCGCATGGGGAGGCCCCTAGAAAAGGTGGGGTAAACATCGGTCACAGAAAACACATCTGGTCAGCTTACCGTGGCTGGCGTACATCCCACTAAAGCGGTGGCAACAACAGAAAGATTTTAACCATTGGTGCATGGAATATTCGCACCCTCCATGACGTGGCAAACACTAACCGCCCGGAACGACGTACAGCTCTCGTTTGCAAGGAGATATATATACACATTACATAGGAGTTGAATACACAGAGGAAATAGAAATGGCAGATATTATGAACAAGCATTTTAAATCAGTGTTTACAAGGGAGAACATACCTAGTGATATCGAATGGGAGGAGAAAGTCTCCCCTATAAAAGAAATAGAAGTAACAAGGAATGAAATAATGAAACACTTGAGTAATCTTGATGTCAGAAAATCACATGGACCAGATGAAATAGCAAACTGGATTTTGAGAGAATGCAGGAATGAACTGGCAGACAAAATGCATAGCCTAATAAACATTTTATTGAAAGTTACAAAATATTGAAGAGCAAATATAGTACCTATATATAAAGGGGGAAACAAAGACCCTACAAATTATAGACCAGTCTCTAACAAGCATGATAACAACAATTTGTGAAAGAACTATCAAAAGTAGATAGGTAAAAAAATAAATAAATAAATAAATAAAATAAAATAAACTGCTGAAATGGATGGAAGACTTTTTGCAAGAAAGAAAAATGAGAGTGGTGATAAGAGACAAACACTAATTGGGATGAAGTGATAAGTGGTGTTCCACAAGGAGCAGTTCTGGCTCCAATAATGTTTGCTATATATATTAATGATATGGATGAAGGAATTGAAAGTTATATGAGCTTCTTTGCGGATGATGCAAAACTGTTGAAAAAAGTGAACTCTGAAGAAGATTGTGAGTCACTACAGAGTGACCTCAATAAAGTATGGGAATGGCCCGGGAAGTGGGAGATGGAGTTCAATACTAAGTATAATATAAAGGAATTTTGAAGAAGCAAAAAAAAAGAATAGTAGGATCATATATATTGGGAGAAGAAGGAATAAAAAAAGTAGAAAATGAATAGTACCTGGGAGTCATTATTATGAATAATATGTCACCTGAGAAACATGTAAACAAGATTTTTGGAGAAACTTATAATTTAATAAGAACAATCAAAGTGGCATTTGCATACCTGGATGAAGAAGTGGTGAAGAAAATACTCACTTTGATAAGACCAAGATTGGAATATGCAGCAACGATGTGGTCACCAAATACAAAAAAATGTATAACAAAACTTGAAAGAATACAAAGAGCAATTACAAAATTGGCACCAACACTCTCAAAACTATCATATGAAGAGAGACTAGCAAAACTTGAGCTACAGACACTAGAGCAAAGAAGAGAGAGGAGATTTGATAACTACTTATAGAATCATGAAAGGCATAGAAACTATTGATAGAGAGGATCTAATAAGATGGAATGATAGAAATACAAGAGGACACGGAAAGAAAATCAAGAAAGACAGCTATAGAAGAGATCTGAAAAAGAACAGCTTTCCTCACAGAGTAATAGACATTTGGAAGAAGTTAGATGAGAAATTGGTGTGTGCAAAAACAATACACGAATTTAAAAACAGTCTAGATAAAATGAGATATGAAGACGGGATACCACGGGCATAGCTCCCCTAGGTAAATGCATATACACATTTTTGCAGAAACCACCGGGAAATTGAAAAAAAAGATGCTGAACGTTTTCATCTATTAAGACATTTTCAAAGGTACAGAAATGCAATACAGAAAGAAACAATAGATACATAAGAAGACAGAGGATATTCAGAAAGATCCCATGTTACACATCATAGCACAATTTTGTCAATAATAAAATTGTCCAATTTAAATAAACCCAAACTCAAGTTTATATTATTTCCAAATTTTCTGTTTATGAAACAATATTCAATAGTATTTCTTTCTATAATATTATTGCAAGAAGTTATACTTTAGAATTTCCAGTCAATATTATGACCATAATCCCTTTGGTGGACAAATAATCCACTTGACACTTGCCCCATTCTAATACTATACTTATGTTAGCCTATTCTTTTATCTAAACCTTTACCTGTTTGGCCTATATAAATAAAATCAGGCTCTTAATGTTATTGCTTTTAAATACTATCTGTATACAAAATTTATATATAAAAAAAAAAAATGCTAGAAAGATTCAATTTCTGTGGTACAGATTTGTTAACATTTTTATAATCTGTGAAGTATTAAGAAAACATCTCCAAGAAGGTCAAACAATTTAATTATAAAAATATGTTAACAATTCCGTACCACGAAAATCTAATAATTCTTCCTAGCATTTTTAATAAATTTGGTATACAGATGGTATTTAAAAACAATAGTAACATTAAGAGCCTGTTAATTAAAAATTCTCCAAGAAGTAAAGAAGGTTGTATTTACAACATACCATGTAAAAACAGATTTTATTTACATAGGCTAATTACTGAAGAGGATGTAATATAGTGAGGAGTTGGTCAGTTCAAGTCTTTGATGATTTAGTCAGCAGAAGAGGAAAATTCTGTATTTTTAGAACAAAGATTAAACTTTATAGTGAGTACAAAATAAAGCCGACGAATTTTCAAATGCCAAACGTAAAATGCTCTGGTTTGTTCTTCTATTTTTTGTTAGTTTGTTGTTGTAGTTACATGAATGGTCTTTTTCAAAATCTGGCAGTTTAAATATAAAATTGTATATGTGGGGCTATCATGTCCAACTAGAAACTTCTGTGCATTTTAAAAATTCCTTGGTTACCACAACAACTAGTTTAAAGAAAAGAAAAAAGAAAAAGGAATAATCGCTAAAATCATAATTCTTAAGAATGTTGAATATTCAAAGTTAAATGATCTATACTAAAATGTCCTCTGTGTACAGGAGGGCCACTGCAATCACTGCTGCCTAGTGAGATGGGTTAACTTTATCAAAAGATGCCATCAATTCCTAAAATATTGATGAGAAATGTTCACTGCTTAATTTAATTAACGAATTTCACTGGTTCAGGTTGGTGACGATTCAATAATAGTTGAAGACAGTTTCAATATTTTGTGTATCCCTGTACATAAAGTCCTACAGATTGTTTTTGGTGGCTAAGGATCTAGATTAGGGCTAGGCAAATTGATAAATATCGTATTACTAATTAAAATGCTAAATATCAATGAAAATCTGTATAGCTACCAAAAACTACCAGGAGATAACTTTGAGAAAGTAAAATATCGTGGCTCTCATACTTATTGTGAGATCGCTGGTCAGGCTTCCTTTACAGCCTTCACTCTGTTAACACACTGCCATCTTACATACTCTTTTCTTTTATTTTTTAACATACATGTAACCATTGTAGCACAAATTGACTCCACCCCTAGCCCAAGAACTAATCAGCCAGCTGTCGCCAAGGAAGAACCCGATATTGAAGCCTATCCCAGCGCCGCGTCTTTTTAAGCCTGCACCACTAGAAGACAAACAGCCATCACCACCATCACAGCCACCAACCAGTCATCACCCTCGCCACATGAAGACACCTTCCTAATCACTACCACACACGAGTTCGCGTCCACTGGATGACAGTCAAGATGCATCACTGTCGCCACCGCAACCTGAACCACCAGTAACGCCTGAAAAGCAACTGTCAACTCACCACTCCTCCATTCCCAAACGAGTTTTGGACAACACATGTTTCACCTGCCAGGATCTCAGCTTTAAAAGAAGAAGAAAAAAAAAAAAAAAAATTCAAGTTCAAGAGTTTTCTGTGGGAGATCGTGTCAGTGTTGCTGTACCAAAGTTGGACCAAACATCAACAGACTTGCCTCGTATACCAGCCAGCGTAAGCGCCATCCATGGGAGCATGGTCAAGACATATTCAATCAGTACAGCTTACGGGGTAATCAACACGAAATTCACGGGAGGTGACCCCCCAGGCTTACAGTTGAGATAAGAGTGGAGAAAAAAAAAAAAAAAAAAAAAAAAAAAAAAAATCAAAATCAAAACAAAGTATACACAAGGCGGCTCAGAAGTTTCATCCAGAAAAAAAGATTCCTAAAAACGCATTGATCCTGCAAGGGTAGCTGCAAAACAGACCGGTGTTCATCTCAGGCCAATGGAATTGAATGTTCTACGCACTGTCATCCAAGATCCACATATGCAAACAGAGAAATGCCAAATGGAACAAGATCAAAGTCGCCACCACTTCTCTCAAAAAAAGATTGTCGGGACATCAACGGAATGCCAGCCGATAGTTCTTCACGAAGTTGAATTAGAAGTTTATTGTAAATGTAGCCTATATATATATATATATGTATGTGCATACGGATATCTATATATATGTATATATCTATGTATGTATATCTATATGTATGTATATCTATATCATATATATCTATATATATATATATATATATGTATATATATATATATATATATATATGTATATATTTATATATATATATGTATGAATATTTATATATGTATATATATTTATATATATATATATGTATATATATTTATATATATATATATATATAAATGTATATATATATATATGTCTATGTTCATAGTAATTTTTTTATTTATATATATATATAAATGTATATATATATATATGTATATATATATATGTATATATATATATATATATATATATATATTTCTTGGGCACAGGTTTTCTCTCAAACAATTCTGGTTAAAATCAACTGCACTGGATGCTTTGATGATTTTAAGGTAGGAATTCTTGATCTTTTGAAAGATCTTCTTATCACTTGAAGAAAGGGACTGGATGAAATTATTCATTTCTCTTTTATGAGTAGCATAGCTCACTTACTGTGCTGTTGTATGCCGACTTGATTAATTATCATCTAGTAACAGAGGTAACTGTTGACTATCTTTCACCAAAACTCAGAGTTTTTCGCCTCAGTCTGAGGCTTCTTCAGGGTTGTTAATTCACTGGAGGTTAGGAGAATAGTGAGGAAAGTTATCCATGTAAGGGTATATATACGGGATCAGGTCAACCGGGCACGGGTGAAGCTCGATGCTGATTGGCTGGCGGGTAGGCCGTGTGAACCCGATGTCTGGTCGGGATCCCAGAGCATTCTGGCGGAAGACCTAGTGGCTCGTCCCGAGTGCTGATTGGTTGGGTGATCGATTGTTGAGCCAATGTATATCTATATATATATGTATACATATATATATATATATACATATGTATATCTATGTGTATATCTACATATATACATATATACTGTATCTATATATGTATCTCTATATCTACATATATATGTACACTTACTATCCGAGTTACCTGTGCGACTTGCGTCCACCAGTACTTACGACCACATTCAGCAGATGCCTACGTGCACATGTTTTGAGTTTACTGGTTTACTGTACGTTTGCACGTGGCGTCCAGCATCCCGTAAGAGTTACAGCAGCACAGCACATCTCACCAAGGTTGCGTTGTCTGCCATAATTATGGTATTTCTACCATAATTTAGTGTGTGTCTACCATCTACCATACGATGTCTACCATATACCATAATTTTACTGGAATTGATATTATACCGTATTTCGATTCCCAGTTCCCACTGATAATTAATCAGGGCAGGTGGGAATGGTCAGAATGGGCAGCTTTGCCAGATCGGTGATACACGCTTCCCCGAAAGCTAAGACAGACAGTCGGTTTACAGTAGTCCTACATTCATACTTTTCATTCTGGTTCAAGTTCTCTATTGGTCGAAAGTCGAAAGCTGTAGTGTATGAACATGGATACAAATAGCTTTAACCCAAGTCTATGATATTCCTGGAGTTCTGAAGTATAATATCTTATATTCAATAAGACAATATATCTCACTGTACTATTCCATGCATAAAATATTTATTTGATGAAATAACGTTATGCTATGATTATCTTTCTTTTCTTACGAAGAGAGACCAAATGTTTTCGCATGGGAGGCGACAATTGAGCCCAGTGCATAGAAGCGAATCTTGTACTTGTTTTCATGTACATTTGAGGGAATTATTTTAAATGTTATTAAGCCTTTATTACTTCAACCTCTTTTTATTAATTACCATAAATAATTTGCTTACTACTATATATACTGCCATAATTCATAGCTGCAAACTACCATAATTTATAGAAGAATACCATAATTTTCTCATTGCTGAACAAAAATTTGGGCTGGCTGGCAGCGCAACCCTGCATCTCACATATTATAATTTACTGTACACCCTTACCATGGCCCCCAAGAGGAAGTCTGATTCAGATGGCAATCAAACCAAGAAAGCAAGGAAAACTGTCGCTGGAGATGAAGCTTAACGTGAGAAAGCAACATGAAGAAGGGAAAAGTAAATTCCATCACTCAAGATCTCCAACCCTCCCACTCCACGGTGTCTACCATTTTGAAGGACAAGGACCGCATTAAGGAAGCAGTGAAAGCAGCAGCCCCAATGAAGTCGACGATTATCACAAAACAGCGTGAAGGACCGATCGCAGAGATGGAAAATATGTTATTCACGTGGTTAGAAGACAATAGACGAAGAAATGTGCAAGTGATGTTGCAAGCAGTGCATATTAAGGTGACAAGTTTATTTCAAATGTTGAAAGAACATGGAGGTGAAGAATACGCTTCGTTGAAATTTATAGCGAGTGCTGGGTGGTTTCGTCGCTTTCGAGAGTGATACCAAGTTCATCACGTGTTGTCAAAAGGTGAGTCTGCTAGCAGTGATGCGCCTGCAGCCAAGGCATTTGTAGAACAATTTGATAAATTAATTGCGGATGAAGGATATTTGCCAGAACAAATTAGTAATGAAGATTTTTCAGGTGCACCAGGGCATTAGGCAATAAAAGAAAGATTCATGTTATTGTTTGGTGGAAACTCAGCAGGACATAAAATGAAACCTTTTCTAATTACTCTGTCTGAAAACCCACGTGCACTGAAAAAGGTGAATAAGCATACCCTTCCTGTGTATTACCGAAGTAACCGAAAAGTGTGGATGACACTCACACTGTTTGAGGATTGGTTTGTGAATTGTTTTATTCCAGAAGCGCGTCAATATTGCAGCGAGAAAGGCATTCCCTTTAAAATTTTATTGGTGCTCAACAATTCACCTGGCCACCCTACTTAGATGATCTTCATCCAAATGTAAAAGTTGTGTTCCTTCCCCCTAATCCAACCCATGGACCAGGGGGTAATTTCAGCCTTCAAGGCGCACTATTTGCGCATTTCTTTTGATCAGGCCATCGAAGCTATGGATGCAAACCCTGATTTGACTTTGCGAGAATATTGGAAGACGTACAACATATATCATTGCATCAAGCATGTTGCTAAAGCTTGGGATTTAGTGACAGAAAAATGTATGCAGGGTGTATGGAAACACTGCAACAAATGCTTCCTCCAAGGTTTTGTTGGATTCGATAGCGAGGAGGAATTAAGCAATGTCCCAGCAAAAATCCTTCGCTTGGCTACTCAACTGGAGTTAGGATGTGACGTAGAAGAAATTGAAGAACTGATAACTGAAGAGCCTAAGGAGTTAATAAACGAAGAACTTTTGGCTATAGAAGAAGAAAGAAAAGCTGAAGAAGAAAGAAGAGAGGCAGAAGAGGAAGTTGAAGAAAACGAAGAAGTGCCTGAAAGAAAGTTCACTGTAAGGGGGTTATCGGAAGCCATGTCCATGATGAACGCTTTGCTACAAAAACTGGAAGGAATGGATCCGAATGTTGAACGGTTTGCCCGGATAGAGAGAGTTATGCAAGAAACAATGAAGCCGTACAAAGAAATCTATGAAGAGAAGAAAAATGGAATGATCCAAACTAAATTGAGCATGTTTGTAAAGCGAACCCCCAAGCCTGCCTCATTCACCATCGATGCCACCCCCTCCCCTGCCTCGACCAGCGGATACCAACGGATCCCCCACGCTGCCTCGCCAGACCTTCTGCCTGATCTCTCCCTCGACCGTGTGCACGAAGAAAGTGTCGATGACGTGCAACCAAAAAGTGGATTTTTTTTTTTACATGCATATTTTATATTTTTTATATTTTGTATCTTTGTGTTAATTTGTATTTCCGGTCTCTAATAAGAATCCTGTGTAATATATTTTCTTTCTTTACCCTATCCTATTAATTTATTATTAATCTATCATTTAGTATAACAATCAAAGAGTATTGGATATTTTGCATACACTGAGAATGTTCTACAATGAGGCCACAAATGAAACATTTGAGCTGGATTTACGCTCTGCATCATATGTCCTTGAGTATACACCTCGAATGTATATGGTCCGAGTTACGACCATTTCGACTTACGACCGGTTGGTCGGAACTGATCTAGGCCGTAACTCGGATAGTGAGTGTATGTGTTTATAAGTATATGTATGTATGAGTATATATGTGTATATATGTACTGATGTTAAATAAATAAACTAAACCAAACCATGTAACTATCTGCTGAAGAGGAGCAGAGTGTGGTCAAAATATACAGTTAATTCTATACTTTCTCCGTTTACTTTCTCCGACAGTGGGATTTTTTTTTTTCATTTTTCCTATGTGTCACGACACTCCCCCTCTGACAATAGAACTACACATACAACACAAACTCAAGCCCCTTAACACAAGACTCTACAGACTAGCATATAACAATGAACAGACTAACAATATTAAATCCCGAATTAGTACAACACAGCGAAGACATTGACACAGAAGGACATGACCACAACTAGTGGCCTAGAGTGTCCCCAAAAGTCAATGGACCCCCACCTGAACTGAAATACATACAATAAAACACAGATACACCACTATCATCTCTTTCATTGTTCTACGAACACTATTACTATAATTATTACTATTATAATTGTTGTTAATTATAAAAAATAGAACATGTGCTAAAAATCACACGTGATATAATAAAAATAACGAGTATGACAATAGAAATCACTACCCTCCCCTAACAATAAACTGCAAAAAGTACCACTAGTCTTCATACAAATGGCAAAAAAATGTATATGATGTATAGAAATCATGACCGACTCAACCTCCTCCTGCTGCTGCAGATGGCTCTGTTCCATCACTCCGCCCAATTCCACCTATGTACCCTGCATCAATGTGGAATATCCATGCTATCACCCTTGCTGATGGATCCAGGACCAACAACACCTCTAAAACCTAGAACAATGGCTTCACCCACCTTGAATCCCAGAAAAAGGCCCCACGGGAAAAAGACCATCGGAAAAAAGCCCCACATAGGAAGATCCCTGGGCAGAAAGAAGCCCTACCGGAAAAAAGCCCCCAATTTATAAATAATAATACTTATTATTAATAACAGTAATACTAGTTCTAAATAAAACCTAGTTCAAAGGACCCGGTGAGTTGGTTTCACATTCCGTGAGGCTGAGGTGTTTAATTGCATTAAAGGTGTGAAGTAGGCTTCCCTAATGGTTTGGGTATACAAGTCCCACATTCATCACAGTATCATTCATATCATTAGTGTGTACTCATCTGTGTGGATATATATATATATATATATATATACCAAGGACTACTATTACACAGGACGTGCCCACCCAGATTCCTGGCTCCGCTAGCGGAGGCCATTGCTTTCTTTGTAACCTAACATTTTATATTGGACAAATATATCAAAACTAGAAACCTAACATTGTATATAGGGCAAATATATCAACTATTGACTTATTCAATGCAGTATAAGTTAATATAAACTTTTATAGTGAAATAAGAAACTATTTTTAAGGCACTGTTATGCTTTGAAATACCAATTTTAGCTGGACTTAACAGGTATTATTGTATGAGGTTAGTGGACACCAGGGTAGGCAATTTTTTTTTATTTATTTATTTTTTTAAATATAAAAAATATATTTTTTTTTATTTAAATCAGATTTATTTTATTTAAATAGATTTTTTATATAGATTTTAAATATTGTGGGATTGCTATCTGATATGTGATCCGATTGCTGAAGGACATTTTTAGCATATCAATATAAGGAGCAATGTTATATAGACTTGCCACAAGTATACAAGGAACGGTATAAGCCTACATGTGCAGCTTGTGCAGCCCACAGCAAGGTTCAACAAGATTCTTGTTGAAACTTGTTCTAGGTAAGCAGCTTCTCAGTGAGTCAGTTGCTGTTTTGGAATCAATCAGGAAGGATGTCTTCTGGACCAGGCTGAGTGGTTCCTTCAGGCAGAAAAAATGATCCTGTCCGGAATTATTTTGAAAAACTACCAACAACTTCTGGCAAAGGGTACCGAGCTAAATGCAAAGACTGCAGCCAGGAACTACAGGGCATTGTGTCAAGATTAAAATCTCAGAGATAAATGACAAGGTCAGCCACAGCATACAGAAGAAGAAATAGATGACCCAGGTAAATAATTTTACTTATATTGTGTGCATTTCTCCCTTTTCATACGCAACTATATAAATTTGGTGAACAATGGAGAGCATGTGCAATAAAAATGTGAAAGCCTAAAGAGATGATACTTCAATTTCATTACTTTTAAATTCTGTATCCTCTCAACTTTGGGGCCTAGATGATTGTTATTCATTTCATTCAATGTTGTGTAATATATTTCATAGGTTCCATTGGAATTCAGCCCAAAGGGGATTTAGCCTAACCTAACCCAACTAACCCATTATTTTTAGTGAATTTAAAAGTAGACTGAATCCTGTGTGGGCTGAATTCCAAGCCCACCTATTTCATATCCTGTTAATTATTTCCAAATAATTTAGTGGCTTGTATGAATATGATCATTATCTAAAAAAATAACTACTGTACTCAAAAGTAGCCTAAATCACACTGTATTCATTCATTTATAAATTATGCAATATGCTACAATTTTCTGTTTCCATTTCAGGTTCAGTATCCTCAGTTTCTCAAGATGGTTCAGAACCTGAGGCAGGGTTATATTCCTCCATCCAGAAAAGATATTGCTGATAAGTACTTGGATCTTGTGTATGAAAAGGAATATAAAAAGTGTACAGATGACCTGAATAATGAAACTGTATGTCTTTCAATTGATGGGTGCTCTAACATCCATAATGAGCCCATAATATGTGTCACTAACAACATCCACTGGTCAGATTTATTTAGTTGATACAATAGACACACCAAGGAAACCTCACACTGCTGAATATCTTCTACAACTTGTACAAGATTCGATCAAGAAGGCTGAACAAGATTTTGGTTGTCACAATGATAGTGTTGTGACAGACAATGCAGCAAATGTCACCAAGATGAGAAAAGTCTTGGAGGAATCGAATTAACCTGATCATACCGTCCTCACATACAGATGTGCAGCACACCTACTAAATCTACTGGCTCATGACCTTGAGATTGATAATGTAAAACAACATGTGGTCCATGTAGTTAAATATTTTAGAAATCATTATGCTGATTCAAAGTATTGACAGGAAGGTGGTCAGTGTCTAGTCATGCCCCAGGACACAAGGTGGAACACAATGTCAGACTGTCTCAAGGCCTATATAAATAACTGGCCAGTTCTTATAAAGATCTGTGAAGTCAACAGGGAAGCTATTGATACTGAAGTAAGAAACAAAGTATCAAATTTAGGCCTAAAACATTCGGCTGAGGAATTACTGGATCGATTGCTCTAGATGAGGTACAGAGTGACAAGTGCACTATTGCTCAAGTGGTAGATGTTTGGAAGAAATTACTTAGCCATTTCACAAACAATAAACAAGCTGAAAAACTGGCGGAAAAAAAGGTATGAACACTTTATCACCAAAGCTCACATAATTGCCAACCTGCTTCATCCAGCACTTCAAGGAAAAATGCTCAGCGCAGAAGAGGTGAATATTTCTATGGAGTATGCCAATGAGAAATATACAACACTCGTTCCTGTCATTATGATGTTTCAGGCAAAATCACCTCCTTTCCAGGCGTTCAAGTTTACTGAGTCTGTGACCAAGACCCTGACAGCTATTGAGTGGTGGGATTCACATACAGCCATGTTAGACAGTGATATTCTATTATCAGTGCATCAACTCCTAACTGCAGTAGCCTCATCATCAGGAGTTGAAAGAGTTTTCTCCTCCTATGGACTTATACACACAAAATTAAGGAACTGCCTCGGCAATGAGAAGGCAGCCAAATTGGTCTTCCTTTTCAAGACTATGAACTCAAATGTCAATGATGATTAATGTAAATAATGATTTTCTCAAATGTAAATGTAAATAATGATTTTTTTTATATATTCAACTACAAAATCATTTCTTTTGGCAAACTTGCAAGGTATATAATTTTCATTTTTTGTCAATTGTATACTTCCATATGCTAAAATAATAAAAAATTATGGTCATAATTTCTGTAACTTCTGAATACAATAATAAAATTTTGTTATAAAACCCAGTGTCTTAATTTTATTCATGTGATTTCAATTTCCAAAGCATAATATGAAAATCAATTTAAATCACTGATGTTTTAAAAAAAAATCAACTGATTAAAATCATGATTTAAATCAGCCAACCCTGGTGGACACTTTAAAGGAACAAATAAACATAGAAGCAAAAGCTTACCAGACTGCAGCGATTAATCAGCGAGCTGGGCCTTCTTTACAGAGGTCTGGAAAAGGACTGCATTCTTCTGCTGGTCTTTCTCTAGGTTGTGGAATCCATTCAGAAGAACATTTGCCAGATGACAGAACATCTTGGGACAGTCAATGTCAATCCCACTGAAGCTGGCCAGTGTCAACAAGATCTCCACCAGTCTTTTCTAGCAGGAGGAACGGTGACAGGCTTCCTTGATGAAACACAGTCCACATCTGACAGGGTCAAAAGTGCACACATGTGGAGTTGTCAGGGAACCTCTGGACACTGTCTCGATAAAGTTCTTAATGTCACTGGTGTAACGTAATATTAGATATTACGTCATATGTGTAATTATGTTATAGAATTGTGTTCCTTTGTATTACATAACTATGTTCATATTTCTTGTCTATGTATGTATTGTAACAATGTTAAGCAGTAACGCCCGTCCACTATATGTAATCTTGCCTACGTGCGGAGAGAGGTGCGCACTCTTGTAGAACAAACAGACAAGCGAAATCCTGAATAGTTCGGAGCGCACAGATTTGACAGTTACTAAATAAATAGATTGTTCAAGCGAGTCGAGGGTCCTAAAACTACCCATGTTGACGTGTGTTAACTTACCCTCCTCCTCACCCGCACCCTCACCCGGAAGTATCCCGCTTCCGGTCCAATGGTATATAAGCGGTGGAAATCGCTCATTCCTGGTCATTTCTCGCATATCTTATCTCTTGATAAAAACTGGAAGTTTAGACTCATGAGACGATTGGTGTGAAGTGATCACCCTTTTTGCCTACATTACGTGTCTGATATACATTGCATTACTTTACTTATATTTGTACTTATTACTTATTCTGATGCATGTTCCTGATCTCTTTGTACTTAGATAGTACCATATTGTATACTTATCTTGTGTTTCTTATTTGAACGATAAATTTCCATATTCTTATAATCATGTAACGGTCCCATTGACCCTACTACCCATTCTCTTTTGTGTTGATTGCCTGTAAATATTTTCCATTAATAATTTCGTTTACTAGTTTTATCGCTAGTTTAATATTCCTTTCCTGGAATCTTCTTTGTTACCTTTACTTCTAGTCTTACGAATTATCTAGGCCCTGACCAGATAGTTCAGTCCTACAGTGGCTTCTAGAAGTGAGCTGGTTCTTAAGCACTTATCCGTTATACGTAACGTATCTTCACATACCAGCCGCCCGTAACACTGGTCACAAGAGGTTCCTCAGCACTGAAGACCACATCGTCCGCACACTATGTCTCAAGCCACCCCACCACATAGGCTGCACTGCACTCTTCATTCACAGTCAGTGTCACATCTGTGGTGCACCTCTCAATAGAGGCTGCATCCTCTAGATCAATTGCAGTCCCCAAGCAGGTATGTTCCTTCAACACAGGGTGGACATCGATGGACTGGAGGTTTATGGCAGCATACCTCGTGAGGCTCTGCTTGCATGCGGAGAATACATCCCCAGTGGTCATGAAAAAGTTTGCACCAGTTGATTGACAGTAGACTGAGAACTCCCCCTCAAGCCGGTCACGCTGGATCTCACGCAGCAGGACATAATGGAAATCAGCGTTTCTGAACAAGTAGTGGCACACGGCAATCAGTCCCTGCATGGCCTGCACTAGTGCATTCTTGGTGTCATGGGTGAAACACTTGATTCTATTTGCTCCATGTCCTGAAGAAGCCTCTTGGAAAATCTTTAGGAAATTCAGCAGGCTGGTTGACTGGGGATACTAACAGCTTGAGATGGATTGTTCAGGCGCTGATCTTGCCCCTTCTCAGATACATTCACTAAATTCCACCAGTTGAGGATGATTTGGATGAACTTTGCAGTGTCATGACATCCTCTGAGCTTCAATGAAGCCACAACCTTTTCATTAAAGACCTTCAAGACATGCTGCACATTTTGTAGTTGAAATCGTGAGGGGTTGACAGCAAATTTAGTGAGGGGAGTAGTCTTCAGAATACTACCTTTCTCTGACTCATACAGTGCCTTGACATCAGCAAATGATGCTGTTGTTTTATTGTCAAGACTGATCTTCTGGCACTTCACACTGATCCAGTTGTTACGGATGCACTTCAGAAGATGCACTGTGTCAAAAAAGAGAAACCAGACATGCTCTTTGTCAAGAGGATGCTTGGCTGTGGCACGGCAATCACCCGGAAAATCAAACAGCTTACAGTACTGCTGGTTTATCTTGTGGTTGTCTGTGATAGATCCGATGACACACCCACCTGCCCTCTCAACATCAGCTGCCGCCTCCTTCACATGCTCAAGCTGGTATGCTGCTGTGAGTTTGTGGACGGGTGTCACAGCATAGAAGTGGACTTGCAGTCTGGCTTGTTCACTGCCATGCCACTCAGAACCCCACCAGAAAATGCAACAGTTGGCCCAATCTGTACTTCATCTATCAAGAGAAATACATTCTTCTGCTGCAGTGTCTTCACTTTGGCAAATGTTTCCCTCATCACCTGATCCTTGTCAATAGATGAAGTGATGTACTGCAGCTTGCATTTCCTTGGCAGCACCAAAAAGTCTCTCAGCTGTTCATAACTACACTTGGGGTATAATTCAAGAGCAAAACTAATCATTCATGGAAAACTGTTTCTGTGATAAAAGTTCTAACTGACGTGTCAAAAATATCAGCTTCTCATTCTCGGTGTTTACACAGGCTGACGTATGGGTTTGAAGAAGATCAGTTAAATATTTTAGAAATAATCATTATGCTGCTTCAAAGTATCGGCAGGAAGGTAGTCAGTGTCTAGTCATGTCCCAGGACACAAGGTGGAACACAATGTCAGACTGTCTCAAGGCCTATATAAATAACTGGCCAATTCTAATAAAGATCTGTGAAGTCAACAGGGAAGCTATTCATACTGAAGTAAGAAACAAAGTATCAAATTTAGGCCTAAAACATTCGGCTGAGGAATTACTGGATCGATTGCAGCCAATCGCAATGTCTCTAGTTGAGGTAAAGAGTGACAAGTGCACTATTGCTCAAGTGGTAGATATTTGGAAGAAATTACTTAGCCATTTCACAAACAATAAACAAGCTGAAAAACTGGCGGAAAAAAAAGGTATGAACACTTTATCACCAAAGCTCACATACTTGCCAACATGCTTCATCCAGCACTTCAAGGAAAAATGCTCAGTGCAGAAGAGGTGAATATTACTATGGAGTATGCCAATGAGAAATATACAACACTTGTTCCTGTCATTATGAAGTTTCAGGCAAAATCATCTCCTTTCCAGGCGTTCAAGTTTACCGAGTCTGTGGGAGTGGTGGGATTCACATACAGCCACGTTAGACAGTGATATTCTATTATCAGTGCATCAACTCCTAACTGCAGTAGCCTCATCATGAGTTGAAAGAGTTTTCTCCTCCTATAGACTTATACACACAAAATTAAGGAACTGCCTCAGTAATGAGAAGGCAGCCAAATTGGTCTTCCTTTTCAAGACAATGAACTCAAATGTAAATAATGATTAATGTAATTAACGATTTCCTCAAATGTACACTAAATGCAAATAATGATTTTTTGTTCTTATATATTCAACTACAAAACAATTTCTTTTAGCAAACTTGCAAGGTATGTAATTTCTATTTTTTGTCAATTCTATACTTCCATATGCTACAATAATAAAAATTATGTTCATAATTTCTGTAACTTCTTAATACAATAATAAAATTTGATTATAAAGCCCAGTGTCTTAATTTTATTCATGCCATTTCAATTTCCAAAGCATAATACGAAAATCAATTTAAATCACTGATGTTTAAAAAAAAAAATCAACTGATTAAAATCATGATTTAAATCAGCCAACCCTGGTGGACACTTTAAAGGAACAAATAAACATAGAAGCAAAATCTTACCAGACTGCAGCGATTAATCAGCGAGCTGGGCCTTCTTTACAGAGGTCTGGAAAAGGACTGCATTCTTTTGCTGGTCTTTCTCTAGGTTGTGGAATCCATTCAGAAGAACATTTGCCAGACGACAGAACATCTTGGGACAGTCAATGTCAATCCCACTGAAGCTGGCCTGTGTCGACAAGATCTCCACCAGTCTTTTCTGGCAGCAGGAATGGTGACGGGCTTCCTTGATGAAACACAATCCACATCTGACAAGGTCAAAAGTGCACACATGTGGAGTTGTCAGGGAACCTCTGGACACTGTCTCGATAAAGTCCTTAACGTCACTGGTCACAAGAGGTTCCTCGGCACTGAAGACCACATCGTCCGCACACTTCGTCTCAAGCCACCCCGCCACATAGGCTGCACTGCACTCTTCATTCACAGTCAGTGTCACATCTGTGGTGCACCTCTCAATAGAGGCTGCATCCTCTAGGTCAATTGCAGTCCCCAAGCAGGTATGTTCCTTCGACACAGGGTGGACATCGATGGACTGGAGGTTTATGGCAGCATACCTCGTGAGGCGCTGCTTGCATGCGGAGAATACATCCCCAGTGGTCATGAAAGAGTTTGCACCAGTTGATTGATGGTAGACTGAGAACTCCCCCCTCAAGCCGGTCACTTTGGATCTCATGCAGCAGGACATAATGGAAATCAGCGTTTCTGAACAAGTAGCGGCACACGGCAATCAGTCCCTGCATAGTCTGCACTAGTGCATTCTTGGTGTCATGGGTGAAACACTTGATTCCATTTGCTCCATGTCCTGAAGAAGCCTCTTGGAAAATCTTTAGGAAATTCAGCAGGCTGGTTGACTGGGGATACTGAACAGCTCAAGACGGATTGTTCATGCGCTGATCTTGCCCCTTCTCAGATACATTCACTAAATTCCACCAGTCGAGGATGATTTGGATGAACTTTGCAGTGTCATGACATCCTCTGAGCTTCAATGAAGCCACAACCTTTTCATTAAAGACCTTCAAGACATGCTGCACATTTTGTAGTTGAAATCGTGAGGGGTTGACAGCAAATTTAGTGAGGGGAGTAGTCTTCAGAATACTACCTTTCTCTGACTCATACAGTTCCTTGACCTTGAGGTCAGCAAATGATGCTGTTGTTTTATTGTCAAGACTGATCTTCTGGCACTTCTCACTGATCCAGTTGTTGCGGATGCACTTCAGAAGATGCACTGTGTCAAAAAGGAGAAACCAGACGTGCTCTGTCAAGAGGATGCTTGGCTGTGGCACAGCAATCACCCGGAAAATCAAACAGCTTACAGTACTGCTGGTTTATCTTGTGGTTGTCTGTGATAGATCCGATGACACACCCACCTGCCCTCTCAACATCAGCTGCCGCCTCCTTCACATGCTCAAGCTGGTATGCTGCTGTGAGTTTGTGGACGGGTGTCACAGAAATCATAATACTAGGCCCTCTGTGCAGCGACTTCATCATAATACATAGCATAGAAGTGGACTTGCAGTCTGGCTTGTTCACTGCCATGCCACTCAGAACCCCACCAGAAAATGCAACAGTTGGCCCAATCTGTACTTCATCTATCAAGAGAAATACATTCTTCTGTTGCAGTGTCTTCACTTTGGCAAATGTTTCCCTCATCACCTGATCCTTGTCAATAGATGAAGTGATGTACTGCAGCTTGCGTTTCCTTGGCAGCACCAAAAAGTCTCTCAGCTGTTCTTTATGGAGTTAAAGAATCTTTATGGAGTTAAAGAATCAAAGCAAAGAAGTAATGAAAAGGCAAGAGGTAATTGAAAACAAATTTCATGATGTTGTAGAATTTGTAAAGGAGCAAAAAAATACAATGAAGGCTATTGACAGCAGACTTGGTACAATGGAGGCCAAAATGGTGGATATTGGTGAATATGTAGAAACTAACAAGACTGTATGCAAGGATGTTGAGGGCAGACTGGGGACTGCAGAAGCTAAGATGGTGTCCATTGAGGGTAAGGTGGAGAACATACTAGCAACAGCCAAAGGTCATACAGAATTGGAAAGCAAAGGTGAGAATGATTTCAAACAGGAGCTGGAACAGTTAAAAAGGGAGATGACTGATCAGGACAATAAGTTGCGAAAAGAACTGAGGATGAAACAAGAGGAGAATATGATGGAAATAAGGGACGGGGAGGCTCGTAGGAATAACTTGATCATCCATGGCGTACCTGAAAGCAATAATGTGGAGTGGAACGTGAGATGTGATGAGGATCAAAAGTATGTGTTAAAACTAGTCCAGAATGTCATGGGAGTTAATATACCAGAAGGAGATATGAGGAGAATTTCAAGATTGGGAAAGTACCGAAGCGATGCTGAAAGTCCTAGACCTCTGGTTGTAAGTCTGGCTACACTATCCATTAAATATGATATTCTCAGGGAGACAAAGAAGCTCAGAGGTAAAGAGGCCTTCAAGGAAATTCGAATTCAACATGATTTAACGAGGTCACAGAGAAAGGACATGGGAATTAGTGGCAGAGGCTAAGAAGACGGAAGCAGAAGATCTCTCGGGAAACTACATTTATCGGGTGAAGGGCCCGTCAGAGAAATTAATGATAAAGAAAATCAGGAAAGTGGAAGGAATAGAGAATCAGTAAGTTGGGGGAATCCAGGACAAAGAAAAAAGACTGATGGTGATGGTTATGTAAGTGTAAATAAGTTTAAGATATTATTCAGCAATGTGGATGTATTCTCTCAAGATAAGATAAGCGAGTTAAAATTGAGATTGGAGGAAGCATCAGAAAAGCCTTCTATAATTGCATTACAAGAAGTAAAGCCAAAAAATATGAGATTTGAAAGATTGTTGGTTGAATATGATATTGATGGATATGAGATTATTGAGAGAAATTTTATAAATGCACCGGAAGGCAGAGGGCTGTTGATGTATGTGAGAAGGGATTTATCTTTTACAGAGGTAATTATGGAGCAACAATACAGTGAATACTTATGTATTGAATTACGGTGCAAAGAAGGGAATATATTAATTGTTTCTGTTTACAGGAGTCCAAGGCATGGGACAGAGGATAATGATAAATTGTGCAAGCTAATGTATGAGCTACATTATAAGCCAGTACTGCACAAGATAATATTTGGTGATTTTAACTTACCTAGCATAGACTGGGAAAATTGCACAACAACTGGAGGAATAAACAGCATGGAGTTCAAATTTATTGAAGTTGTGAGGGATTGTTATATGACTCAGTGTATCAATGAAATAACCCGACAGAGGGGGGAGGCGAGAGGAAGAGTTCTAGATTTAATATTTGCGGACAGTGATGATATCGTGGATGATGTTATTGTGGAGTGTCCTATTGGGAGAAGTGATCACGCCTGTATTTCATTTTATTGTAATGTTGAGATAGAGACAAGAATTCGGAAAAGGGTAGTGTATATGTTTGAACAAGCAGACTATGATATGCTAAGAAACAAACTGGATATTGATTGGGGCACCTTCCTTGATGGGGGAGATATGGAGACTAAGTGGATAAGATTTAAAGCCACAATCAAAGAAGTCACTAAAAACTGTGTACCTATTAAAACAGTAAAAGCTAATTCTTCACCAAGGAAAAGGACTAATAAAGAACTGCCAATGGATAAGAGACTGTGGACGAAGATAAAGAGGAAAAAACATCTTTGGGCCCGAATAAAAGAGCTGAGGAATTACAGGGATAATAATGTACAGGAGATGCAAGAAGTTGTGACCGAATATAGAAGAATCAACAATCAAGTAAGAAGAGAAACCAGAAGAGCAATAAAAATAAAGGAACAAGGAATTGCCAGCAATGCAAAAAGTAACCCAAAGGTATTTTGGAAATATGTACAAGGAAAGACGAGCAGAAAATCTGGTATCCCAGACCTGGAATTAACTAACGAAAAACGAGGGACACACAGGACGAAAAATGATCATGATAAAGCTGAAGGACTGGCAGAATATTTCAGCGAGGTGTTTACTAAAGAACCATCCGGAGATATTCCAAGGCTTCCTACTAGAGAAGGAACAAAGTTGGAAAGAATTACATTCTCACCATCAAGGATTAGAGCAGCCATTAAGAAACTGAAGAAAAACAAATCAGCTGGACCTGATGAGATACATTCAAGGATTATTAAGGAGGCGGGAGATGTGCTTGTAGAACCACTGAAGATATTGTTTGAATGTTCTTTTGAGAGTGGACAGTTACCTACTGATTGGAGGTTAGCATGTATAACAGCTATTTTTAAGAGTGGTAAACGAAGTGAACCGGGAAATTACAGGCCTGTTAGCCTAACCAGTATTATCTGTAAACTTATGGAGTCAATAATTAGAGAAGAAATTATTTGTCACATGAAACAAAATTCTTATTTTAGTAACAAACAATTCGGATTCCTCTCTGGATGCTCTACAGTTCTTCAACTGATTAAAGTATTAGATGAGTGGACCCAAGCTCTGGACGAGGGAGATGCAGTAGATATTATATATTGCGATTTCATGAAAGCTTTTGACAAAGTACCTCACAGAAGACTTATTGAGAAAGTGAAAAGCTATAATATAGGCACAGTATTTTCAGATTGGATTGAGGCCTTCCTGAGCTCTAGAAAGCAGTGTGTGGTATTTAACAGACAAAAGTCAGAGTGGCACAACGTAATGAGTGGAGTCCCCCAAGGGTCAGTATTGGGACCATTGCTATTTGTCTTATATATAAACGATCTACCAGACGTAATAAAAAATGATAGTCAATTGTATTTGTATGCCGATGACACAAAGATGTATAGACAAATCAAGAAAAACGATGGGTAAAATTTTACTTTCAACCTTTGTTGGAATATAGCAATACAAAATTAAATTGTAATTTTGTAAATTAAAATATATGAACGTAATATGCAAATTTGTGTGCGGAAATGAAAATAAAAATAGTTGCTAAAACAGGTTTCTAAGTAACGAAGTCGTGTACGACGAATGGTACGCCATGTTTGTTATGGTAGATTCCGACGTCGGAGAAATGAAAGGACGATAAATTTGTCTAAACTTAACTTAACTAAACTAACCTAACCTGTGTTTAATAAATCATTACCTGCAAATTAGATATCATCCGGCTGGTCCTCGTCGCCATCGTCGTGAGAGATGTTGGCGGGCTTTTCAATCACTCTCTCAGCTTTTGTATGGCTATATTCCTCCAATGGTCGAAAGTAAAATTTTACCGGTTAGGTTAGGTTAGTTTAATTTAGTTTAGTTTACTTTAGTTTAGACAAATATTTCGTCCTTTCATTTCTCCGACGGAATCTACCATAACAAACATGGCGTACCATTCGTAGTACACGACTTCGTTAATTATGAAATCTGTTTTAGCAACTATTTTTATTTTCATTTCCGCACACAAAATTGCATATTACGTTCATACATTTTAATTTACAAAATTACTATCTAATTTTGTATTGCTATATTCCAACAAAGGTCGAAAGTAAAATTTTACCAAACGATGATACTAAGTTTTTGCAAGAGGACATCATCTGTATGAGGCAGTGGTTTGACCAGTGGTTATTGAGTTTTCATCCAAAGAAATGTAAATCTATGAGAATTGGCAGATCTGAAGTGCCCCATGGAAATTACTATATGAAAGAGCAGTTATTAGAAGTTGGACATGAAAAAGATCTTGGAGTCATAATTGATAATAGGTTAAACTTTTCTGAGTACATAAATATGAAAATAAATATGGCTAACAAGATAACAGGACTTATCAGGAGAACATTTGTATCTTTGGATGAGGTGATATTCAAGCAATTATATGTGGCACTGGTCAGACCACACCTAGAGTATGCAAATCAAACATGGGCCCCATACCTGGTGAAGGACATAGAGGCTATAGAAAATGTACAGAGGAGAGCCACCAAATTAGTTCCAACACTGAAGAATCTAAGTTATGAAGAGCGCCTCAGGAAATTGAAGATACCCACACTGGCTTACAGACGGGCGAGGGGAGACATGTTGGAAACGTTCAAAATCCTGTCTGGCGGGTATAATACGGAAGTATGTCAAGGACTGTTCATGTTAAGAGATAGCGATAGAACAAGAGGTCACTCCAAGAGGATTTATAAGAAAAGAACGAGACTGGAAAAAAGAAAGAATTCATTTTGTAATAGAGTGGTTAACAATTGGAACATGCTGCCACAATTTGTTGTTGACTCACAGTCTATTTGGAAATTTGAAAACAATATAGATAAGGCATGGAGGGATCAAGATTTATTTTATAATTATAGAGCTAAAATAGATTGTAGTAAAATTATTTATAATATAGCCACCACCACCACCACCACCAGTGTAATCACAAATCTAGTTAATCATTCCGAGCTGGATGTACAGGCTTAACAGCCTCTTCCAGAACATCAACTGTTATACTGTTATAACTACACTTGGGGTATAATTCAAGAGAAAAACAATAATCATTCATGGAAAACTGTTTCTGTCATAAAAGTTCCAACTGACGTGTCAAAAATACCAGCTTCTTCTCATTCTCGGTGTTTACACAGGCTGACGTGTGGGTTTGAAGAAGAGTGACAATAATCTCAATCTTTTTGTTAAACGGGATGTCATAGTTAATTGCT
Source organism: Oratosquilla oratoria (assembly GCF_046742065.1). Lineage (NCBI taxonomy): Eukaryota > Metazoa > Arthropoda > Malacostraca > Stomatopoda > Squillidae > Oratosquilla > Oratosquilla oratoria. The sequence continues at coordinate 240,180 of NW_027467748.1, forward strand.
AAGCGCACAGCTTCGGCGAACTGACCATACGACCTCAAACCATTGTTGGGATGAAGTGTCTTACCCAGTGGTACACTAATGCCCTTCTTGAATGCACGGCAGATCAGTGGGCTACACAACGTGGGCGTGTTTTCGACAATCACAGACAGTCTGCACTCACTGAAATTTTCTGTCATGAACAGACACACTAACCTTTCTTCCGATCTTGAAATAATTAAGTTCTTGTACTGCTTCTGTAGGTCACGTTCAGGTCTAAAAGCATCAAATGAAGTAATCGTATCTTTCTGAAGAAAATGCCCCGGTTGCTTGTCTTCGGCCTCCGCCGGGCGAGGTACAGGTTTAGAAGATGGCAGACATGAAGCAGGCACATTGAAGACACTGGGAGAGATCGCATGTTAGGTAGAACTACCAGGCAATTTGATAGACGGCGTATTGGGACCCCAGTGTTTCACACAAATGAAAAATTTGTCATAATCAACAACAAAGTTCTTGCGTGGTGGCAGCACATCAATCCACATCTGTCTTTCATAACGGTCTTTTGGCAGTCGAAACACTCGGCACCTGTTATCCTTGTTATAATTACCGTTGCAGTTCACAACACCACACTTATTCGGCATTTTGAATACACAAAATCAGGAAAAACCTATATAAACACATACAATCCACTTCTAAATGCAGCCACGCGGGAAAGACGGGGACATAACCTGAACACCTTCGTTGCTAGTAGCACACTGGACCAGTGTTGCCATTCTGGAAAACGAATAAAACCTAGACAGCTTGCCAAAAACTACTACATTGAACAAAAAACTACTAGATTCGAATTATATTACGCAACATACACATGAAAACATTTTGAAGTTAGAAAACTGTATACATCAAACTAATTAGTAATTACCACTGCCTGTGATGGTGCAATATTCCAAACTATGAGCTAAACTCGTCACTTGTATGCAAGACTGTTGTTGCATTGCTCTTCACGATTCTGCACTTAAAATTTTGCACAAACTAATAATTCAGATAATACGAACCTCAACCGTCCTGTAAACATCTATGTACTAATGTAACCAATCAATCGCACAAACGTACTATAAACAAATAACAAGTGCGCCAATTTGACTGACAATTTCTATTGAGTTCGTTTGATATATACATTTTATTCATAGTAACTGTAAGTGTGAATGTGTTATAGCTAATTTTCAAAACCTCTCAATGACAAATCATTGTTTTATGGGATAATTCGAGAAGTATAATAATACTTCGAATTAGACAGAAATGATGCAGTAAATTAGTATTTTGCGAAAACAGATACAAACTTCGACGCGAGCGCGACAGCCTGCTATATTTTGTACTTTGTAGGATGGTTGCGTGATTAGTAGGCAGGGTTGCCAATTTAGCACTTTTGGTGCCAGATCTGGCACTATTTTTCTGAGTTTGGCTCAAACTTTTTCAATCTAGCATCTGGCTCCAAGAATTTGGCTCCGTAATGCAAAATTAAACGTTTTTATTAGGATCTTCATAATATACTAGATTCTTGATATCCATGACGAAAAGCCACTAGACTACTAGATTCAGGCAAAAATAATAGATCTAGTGGGAAAACACTAGGAGTGGTAACCCTGCACTGGACTGGCCTCCGCTAGCGGACCCAAGGATCTGGATGCGCACGTCCTGTGTAATAGTAGTCCTTGATATATATATATATATATATAATTTCTATTGTGTATTGATATATATATATATATATATATATATATATATATATATATAATATATATTTCAACATGGAAATTATAAAAAAAAAAACAAAGGTGGACAGAAACTTTGTTACGATGGTTATATATGTACACGAAGAAGAGTGTAAACAAAACGTCTATACGAAGGGAGTGTTCAAGGAGAAAAGCTATGGAATGCAGTGCAACACTGTACACGGACTTGGATATATCTAATGAAATCAAAGGTACAAAACATAGTCATAATTCTAATACTTCTAAAGTAGATGCCACGAAGGCCAGAGTTCAAATGAATGAGCACGCTTCTGCCACCAGAGGAAAGCCAAGTCAGATTATTGCCGATACTGTTGTTAATCTTCCCGTCGCAGCACGTGCTGAGATTGGAAACTCAGTCTGTGAAACGCACGATTCGCAACCATAAGCGCCACGCTCTTCCGAAAGATCCCGCTTGTCTGCAAGATTTAAAACTGGACGATTCATGGACTATGTTTGATGGTCAGGAGTTGATGTTCTATGATAGTGGTGCTGACAGCAGTAGACGGATTATTGCCTTTGCAACTGAAGAAGGATGGCGTTATTTTGCTCGTTCCACTCAATGGTTTATAGATGGCACATTCCGGACTGCTCCGAAACTCTTTCATCAACTCTATATAATTCGTTGCCCTTTAGGCGAGTCGGCGATAACATGTGTCTACGCTTTTCTTTCTGGCAAAACTCAGAGCATTTCTGAAGAACTGTGTGCCACACTAAGATTCAACCTTGATCCTACGACAATCACAACCGATTTCGAACTCGCGACTGTGAGTGCTATCCGGACTGTATTCGGGGATCACGTTCAGTGCCACGGTTGTTTTTTCCAAGATCTAAGAATATAAGGTCTAACCACTTCCGACCGAATTTCGAGGGAGTTGGCGCAGCGGGCCCATGAACGTCACCTGGCTGTTCAAAGTGGGGTTAGCGGGTCCTATAGCTGTCAGTTGATGCTGGTCCGTCGTTCGAAAATGACGTCGCCTTCGTTCGCACCGCTCCACTCAATTAGTTATATTCTGACAAATATTATATAAAATATATATATAAATATATATAAAATATTATAGTTCCTGTCTATATATATGAATATATAATATATATGATATATAATATATATATATATATATATATATATATATATATATATATATATATATATATATATAATATATAAAATATTATAGTTCCTGTCTTCCTTGGCGTTTCACAGTTTTCTTCAGTGTATCACAAAGAGAAAATGGACGCATCCAAATGACGTCAGAAGCTGCGCAGAACTGCACCAGCGGTTAGACCTGATTACTTAGACCTTGGTTTTTTCCACTTGGCGCAGAACACTGGAGGAAGATACAGCAATTAGGCCTTGTGACACTGTACAAGACAGACGAAGAAAGTAGATTATTTTGTTCTATGTTAGGTGCCTTGGCTTTACTGCCATGTGACAGAGTTTCGGAGGGGATGGAATTTTTAAGAACTGTTATTCCGGTTCAACTCGGTTGTCTGGTAGATTATTTCGATGCGACCTACGTGTCTGGAGGATATCGTCGTATCCAGATGCCTCCCGAACGCCCAGGTGATGTGCTACGGCCGCTTCGTATGCGCCGAACACCACTCCTTTTTCCACCCGAACTTTGGAACGTACACGAAGTAACCTTGTCTGGCGGGCATCGTACGAACATTTTGTCGAACAACCGTTGTGAGGCGTGGAATCAAGCCTTCACACAGATGATCGACCACGACCATCCTTCCGTATGGATCGCGATCGAAGCTCTATGAAAAGACCATGCTCTTGTTGCAACGACACTATTGGAAATTGACTGAGGCTAACCACCACAAAAGCGCCAGAGGAGACATACAAAAGACCTTTAGAAAAGGCTTTCCACTCTCTGCAAAGACTTCAAAGCAGGCCAGAAAGATATTGAAGTGTTTCTTAAAGGCTGTGCCCACTGCATCCGCTTTTAATTCCATTTAGATTTATTTAAAGTAGTGCTAACTTTCAAATGTACTATTTCATAACTTAGTGCTGACTTTGTATTTTTCTATACTAAAAATCTGCTATTCATAATATTTAGTATATTGTAGTATTTTCATATAATATCATGTAAACTGGTGCTGACTTTGTATTATTTCATACTTAATACTTACTTTATACTGCATAGCTAGCCTCAATTATACTATTGATTTCCTATTGTCATGTATTATTTGTGTTGAATTAAAGTAATTTCCCATTGTTTTATTAATATTCAATATATTGTATTATTTTCATATACTGTAGGGTCAAGTAAACTTATCTTTAAAGCAATAAACACAGTTTTATTTTTAAATTGTTATCTTATTTTCCTGAATTGGGGCTTTTCTAGAATTTGGGGCTTTTATCCGCCTAGGTATTTTCAAGGTGGGGCTTTTTTCCATCAGGGAATTTCCGAAGTGGGGCTTTTTTCCTAGGAATTTTTGGGGCTTTTTTCTGAACCGTTTGTCTAAGACAGCCAAAAAAATGTTCTAAGCAATCTTGATTTAGTCTGTATGTTAGTAAAAAGGTTACATTATATCTTTCATTCAACATTTTGTATAACTTTGAGAGGGACATTGAAGAAATGATTAACTCTTTTTGAAATTGATACAAGTGATTTTTTCCACCCACTCTCATTTCTTTAGCAGTTTTAATCATATCTTCCAAAATGTGATTTTATTCTTCCAAATTCCACCCATAGGCATTTCTAGGGTATTTTTTTTTAATCTATACATACCTTTGCATTAAAGAGATCAAACCAACGATCTGCTAGCATAATGAATTTACTAGTCATTTCCCAATCATTACTCTTTAAAAGGCCTTGCTCACCAAAATACTTATTTGTTTTACCTGTAGTTTCAGACAACAGTTGTGCAGCTAAGTGAACATTCATTCTTCGATGACCTTGTACATCAATGCGTTTGTTGCCAAGTCGGAATGTTGTTTTTAAGTCTTTTACGCTCCTTTTGATTATCTCACGAATGCAAGAATTAGTCACATTTTTGCATCCATTTTTACCATCCAATTTGAATCCAGAATCTAAATGATTGTTTTTAATTAGTTTTATGAGATGTGGAGCATCAGCAAAAACAAAAATTTCCCTGTCACTAGAAGCTGGATTTGTGAAGCTATGGTTATCAATGGTGACACCAAGTGTTTGTAAGAGTTTAAGATTTGTTGATCCCATATCCAATACCATAGGAACAACTAAAAATCCAGGTCCTGGAGCTGCAGCGTCTACGTCGTGGGACCACCCCCCAACCCCAAGAGTTGGGGGCCAAACGGCAGCAACCACCCCTGGCCACCGGCTCTACGCAGGTGGCACCGATCCCCAAGAGGAGCTACGCCTACCTTGGGGAGTACCACAATCCTTTTTCCCAACATGCAATATTACGTTTTTTTCTGCACCGAGGGGTGATTTTCCGGCGATCACCCCTCTTCTTCTACTTTTAGCTGGAGATGTATTGTAGAGAGCAATCCTGGGCCCACCACAAAATACACATGCCCAACATACTCTAAACCCATTACTTCGAGCAGACAGACAAAGGGCTCAGTTTAGTGCAATATGTGCAAAAACTGGGCCCACCTCACTTGTACAACACTTGCTGACACAAACCAATACACAAACACTTGGACATGTTCTACCTGCCCTCCAGTAACCCCACTCCCACCTCCCCAACCACAGCCAGCACCCTCACCCACTCCCAATTTCCCTCTGCCCTTACCCCCGATTAGTACTCCCCTTCCTTTGTCCCCGATCTCTCCTTTCCCCCCCACAGACCCAGATCCAACACCATCCCCACAACCACCCCAACCACAACCCCAAACCGCAACAAACAACACAAACAAAACACACAACATTGACGGTATTAACACGAAAAAACATGAACTTGAACACTTTCTTAAACAACACAACATACACATTGCGATTTTACAAGAAACAAAACTAAGACACTCACACAAAACACCATCATTTCATAATTACACCACCATCAGACAAGACCGGACTGACGGCTATGGCGGTGGACTCATCACCCTGATCCACCACTCCATCTGTTTTGTGGACACAAGTGCCACAACCAAAATTCTCCTCCCTACCACAGATAACACAACAGAAATCCAATCCATTCGAATCCGCACAGGCAACAAATCAACACTGACAATAGTTAACATGTACATTCCCCCCCAATCATCCCCCACAGTTCCAGACACCTTCAGGCCTCATTTTAGCCAACTAGCCTTAATCCCCAACCTGATCATGGGTGGAGACTTCAACGCCAAGTCGTCTGCCTGGTATGTCGACAACCCTGACACAGACAGAGGGCTTGATATACAGACTCAGTTTGACTCATTGACTATCATGAACAACACACATAATCATACACATATCCCACACCAAGCCCTCTACACTCCCTCCTCTTCTGATATCACCTTTTGCTCCCCCTGCCTAACCCCAACAACATCATGGAGAGTGGTCGGAACCCTTGGCTCTGACCACCTTCCAATCATCATCACCACCAAAACAAGATGCACCCCAGTTGGCCACAGACACACTTACACCAATTACAAGAGAGCTAACTGGGAAGCTTTTATTGAAGAGACAGAACAACATTTTGAAACACTTAACAGTACACCAATCACAAACATAAACAATGCTGTGCACACTTTTAATACAATCATACAAAATGCAGACAAGAGATACATCCCTAGAGACAACAGAAAATCACACAACCCCAACTTCACACCAGAAATCCAGGGCCTCATCAGACAACGTGACACACTTAAACACGGTACCCCCACACCTATCCCTCAAAACATAGCAGACCAAATACAAACACTAAACACTGTGATTGCCAATAAAATACATGAACAAAAAACACAAAATTGGCAAAACTTTATCAATACACTTGATCACAAAACAAACACCAGCAAATTGTACAAAACACTCAACAGCATTACACTATCCAACAGTAACACTACACGCTCTCACGCAGCAATAATCACAACAACAGATAATCTACCCTCAAACAGACAACAAGCAAACGCACTCATACGTCATTTTGCACAGACAAGCCATCTCACTTCTCACCCTGACGACCGACGCACCATTCGACGTAAGAAAGACTTTCCCACAGACTCAGACTATATACCCTTCATAGACAGTCAAACAAAACTCATAATACATAGTCTCAAGCACTCATCTGCCTGTGGCCCTGATAACATAAGCAACATCCACCTAAAACACATTGGACCACAAGGTATACACGCACTCACAAACATTGCAAACTACAGCTATTCACACAACACTATACCTGACATCTGGAAGCATGGTAAAATAATCACCATTCCAAAACCGAACAAAGACCCAACAATCCCAACATCGCACCGCCCAATCACACTTCTCTGCACCCCCTCTAAAGTCATTGAACGCCTAATACTTCAACTTGTCACACCACATATTCCCCTTGCTGACTCACAACACGGTTTTAGGCCACTACACTCCACAAACACTCTTCTGATAAACCTCACACAAAGAATTTAGATGGCATCAATTCAGATAGGCCCCACCAAAGAACACTTCTTATAACATTAGACATTAGTAAAGCTTTTGATGCTATCCCCCGCCACAACCTAACAAATAAAATATATAACACAGACATGCACAATAACACCAAAAGATGGCTGGCCAATTATCTGGCAGGTAGGAATGCTTACGTGTCATATAATGGCCAATCATCGCACATCAGAAACATTAAGGATGGAGTACAACAGGGCTCAGTTCTATCCCCCACGCTCTTTAATCTATACATGCATGACTTACCCACACCAGACACCTCAGAAATACAAATCTCTTCCTACGCAGACGACATAATCACATGCACACATCGTAACACAGACAAGGCTGCATAAATAATCCAGCCATACCTTGACACACTCAACACATGGTTCATCACAAACAGACTCAAAATAGCTCCAACCAAATCTACAGCAACACTTCTCACCAACTGGACAAAAGAACACAAATACATACCTCATCTCTACATCAACAACACTCTAATACCACACACAAACACACCGAAAATTCTTGGTGTAACATACGATACATCCATGTCTTTCAAACAACACATCACGAACATAAAAAACAAATGCACATCCAGACTTTACGCACTTAAGTCAATCACTGGAACAACATTTGGACAAAACAAAGAAACTAATATAACAATATACAAACAATGCATACGCTCAGTGTTGAATTATGCGAGTCCTGCATGGGCTCCTAATCTCAGTGAGACACACCACAACACCCTTCAAATCATACAAAACAAAGCCCTAAAAACAATTACAGGCTGCACAAATACAACACCTACAGACCATTTACACCATGAAACAAAAGTCCTCAAAGTCAAGGACCACCTCAACATGAGAGGCACACAAACACTTGCCGCAGCCACCACAAACACATTACACCCGCTACACTACATAGCAGAACACCCACACACACCAAGAAACATTAAAACAACACCCAAAGACCTTTATCACGCACAAATACTCTCTTCTCTTCCTCCACAACCACCAAATACCAGCCTCCGGAAACATATTCATAATCATATCACTCACCGCTCCATTAACACACTGAAAGACAACACACTGCTGCATGCCAGACCCCCTGATATCCACCCTTCTGAATCCTCTCTCCCACGAAAGGACAGAGTCCACTTGGCCAGACTGCGGTGCGGCCACCACCCAGCACTTCTAAGCTACCAGAAGAGGCTGGATGACCGCATTATGAACAGCTGCCCAGGATGTAACACCTCACCCCATACCATACAACACATAATGGAAGACTGCATTATACACAATCATGCACGCAAACAACACAACATACACTCTATAAAGGATTTGTGGGAAAACCCAGTTTCGGCTGTAGCATTCCTTGGGGAGACGGGACTGCTTGGACAGACAGTCTAGGGAACGACAACAACAACAACAACAACAACAACAACATAACTTGTACCATGGGGGCAGTTAGAAAATGCATATATTTAAGGCAGGATGCTACAGGTAATCTATTTTTAATTACAATGTTTGGCATCACTCCACAACAGCCTACTCCACAGGGTTTTTTTTATCCATCTGTATATATGCCGATGGCATTCGAGTGCTCAGATACATGTTCATGAAAGTTCGTCTTGAGCTGGGCATCTGAATATTTTTTCAGTAGATTTAAAGTACCATTCCTCATCATGATGATGATGATATGGTTTAACGTCGCAAACTCCCCCCTATCGGAAGGCTAGGGCGGTGCCCCTCACAGAGGGCTTTGTAGCATGGAGTCTAATGAACGATGCCCTTGGTTCAACTTCGCTGGTGGCAGGATTTGAATCGCCATCCCCTTGACCTTCGCCTCAAGTAACGACGTCCTAACCCACTCGCCCAGTGAGCTTCCACCATTCCTCATAGACTGATTAAATCTACAATTTGACAAAACACCACCATCGGACAATCTATCTTGACTACCTACATTTACATAAAGGAAATTGTACATATTGTCAACAATAGCTAACAATACAATACTAAAGTATCCCTTACAATTCTAGTAATCGTTACCACCATGCCGGTGCCTGCACTGTGATGTTTTCCATGCAGTGCACCTACACAGTGTGGGAAGTTCCACCTATGTTCGAATCCCTGGGCCACTTTTTGCTGTTCATCCTCAGTTGCAGGTATCTGAAAGCATGTTTAGGTTGCATTTACTTTATTGAAACAGCTTGCATTAACACACACAATTCATTTTATTAATACCAACTTGCTCTCTTCCCTATCAGAATGATACTGGCAATAACACATCAGCATTGGCTGACGATGATGGATGTGTGGACAAACTACCCAACAAACATGAAATAACCGGACCAACATCATATCTATTCAGGCACTGCCGATTAAGAAATGTCGGGCCGGTTACAGAAACTCAGATTTCCGGTGTTGGTCCGACTTATAAAGTTATCCGCATGCACACTGGACTATGTCGGCTGGATGCTGGCCCAAAGCAGGGATAATTAGATATTCAATAAGATTTAGATAAATTACAACAATGGTCTGAAAAGTGGCTAATGAAATTTAACACAAGTAAATGCAAGATAATGCACATAGGTAAAAATAACAATAAGTACGATTACAAGTTATTTGGAAATTCGTTAACAAAAGTGGATAGTGAAAAAGATCTCGGCGTAATTATCAGTAACAACCTCAAATCATCCAAGCAGTGTATTTCAGCCTCTGAGAAAGCAAATAAGATTCTGGGACTGATTGCGCGATCTTTTGATTTCAAAAGTCCATCACTCATTAACAAGCTATATAAATCGTTAGTTCGTCCACATTTGGAATATGCTGTTTCCGTATGGTCACCGAATCTCATTAAAGACATTGACAGACTGGAAAAAGTACAACGGCGAGCCACAAAACTGATTCCAAATATCAAAAATAAATCATACGAAAATCGACTAAAACACATGAATCTGTTTTCCCTAAAAAAGCGTAGACTCAGAGGTGACTTGATACAGGTCTTTAAGATTTTAAAGGGAATTGACAACATCAAAAGTGACAAAAATTTCACATTGAATGAGAATCAAACAAGAAACTATGGTCTCAAACTGTCCGGAAATAGATTCAATTTGGAAGTGTGTAGAAACAACTTTGCCAACCGTGTAGTTAATGAATGGAATAAACTTCGTGCACAGGTAGTGCAATGTAGTTCAGTTCGAAGCTTTAAGAATCATTTAGAAAAATACCTAAGTAAGATGCTGTAATGATTATAATTGATCTTATATTATTTGTTTTTGTTTTGTTATCATTTGTCTGTCTGATTTTCATTCATTATTAGTTATATGTTAATTTATTATTATTTACTATTTACCTGTTTGTTTATTTAACTATACCTATGCATTTATTTATGTATTCTATTTGTTATTTACATTATTATAGTTTTTATTTATTATTTTATTATTGATATGATTTTTTTTTCCGCATCCGACCTAGATATGGATCAAAAGGTCTCCTGTCGGCATGCTCCGCCTTTGTAATCCTTTGTAACCTAAATCAGGCCTATACTAAATTGGGCCAATTACGTAAACTGGGGCCTATATTAAATTGGGCCAATTATGTAAACTCAGGTGTCCTGAGTTGGTCCGATTAATAAAGTTATCCGCATGTACACTGGACTCTGTCGGCTAGAAGTTGGGCCAATGCAGGGGCAATGAATGGATACCCTAAATTGGGCCACTTCCGTTAATTCTTATTCCCAGAATTGGTCCAACTAATAAAGTTATCCGCATACACACTGGATTAAGTCGACTAGATGCTGGTACGTGCATTGAACCAGTTGATATAGTTATTCATTTTCACATTTGACTGCATTGGTTAGACATCGATGCCATTGATGGAAAACTACTTTTATGCCTACGCTTCATGTGCATAGCTCAGTATCAGGCTACATGCCACCTCACTCACCCTTCACCCCTCCCACTTTAACCTATTACCACACCTGATACATATTTTTGGATGCATTCCAGAATCTGTTAAATGCACCAAGAAGTATAGCAGGTATGGATAAAGGTTAATGGAGTAGGGGTGAAGGGCGAGTGTGCATGGCACCTAGTCTGGTCCTGAATCATACACATGACATGTAGGCAGAAAAGTAGTTCTCCATCAAAGGCTGTGATGTCTAACAGATGCAGTCAAATGTGAAAATGAATAACTATATCAAATTGTCCAATGCACTTACCAGCATCCAGTTGACTTAGTCCAATATAGTATACAGATAAACATCTAACCAGTACAGTCAAATGTGAAAGTGAATATCATGCAATACTGATACATACATACATACATATACCAAGGCTTTTTCCCCCTTACAAGGGGGGTAGCCAAAAAGAAAAAGGCATAAAATCATTCCCACCCATTCCATCCCTGAATACACTCCACACCCTTGACCCTCCCTCTTATCTTAGCACCCCCTACATAACGGGTCATCCCTGCACCTTGTCCACTGCCCTGGGTCAGAAGCAGTGTCGCAAGACACAGCACATCCACAGCAAGGCCGCTTTATTAAATCGGCGACCCACCCTCTCCGTCCCCCCCATTGCTGATGAAGCTCACAAACTGAAACATGCATGATTATATACAAGTAGACTTTATTAAGAGAAATATGAGAACCTCTTTCCCCTCTTTCTTCTTTCTCTCTCCCTACCTCTTCCTTCTCTGTCTTTCTCCCCACCTCTTCCTTCTCTCTCTCTCTCTCTCTCTCCCCTCCTCCTCCTCCTTGTCATCGTCGTCTTTTTTCTCTCTCCCTCTCTCCCCCACGTTCCTTCTATCTCTTTCTCCCCACCTTCTCTCTTCCTTCTCCTCTTCCTCCTCTTTCTTCCTCTCCCCTCCTCTTACTCTTTTTCCTCCTCTCTTTATATCCCCTCCTCTCTCTCTCTTGTATCTCTATCTCCTCCTCTTCCTTCTCTCTCTTGCTCTCTCTCTTTTCCTCTTCCTCGTCTTCCTTCCTCTCCCCTCCTCTTCATTCTCTTCCTTCTCTCCCCTTTTCTCCTTCCTCTCTCTTTTGCTCTCTCTCTCTCTCTCTCTCTCTCTCTCTCTCTCTCTCTCTCTCTCTCTCTCTATATATATATATATATATATATATATATATATATATATATATATATATATGCAAAGTAGACCACTTGGAAAAAAGAAACTAACGAAGCAGAGCGCTTTCGTATATTACATCTTCAGTGCAACAAGTACATAGTGATAGGAATACATAGACAATATATACATGATACAAAGGAACCAGGACAGTTTAAATAAGCGTACCGACCAATTACCCCCTAGAGAGCGGAAGGTCATTGTCAATTATCTTACGATGGTCGGGCGACATCAGGTCACAGTCGCCAAGGAGAGCGGAAGGTCATTGTCAATTATCTTACGATGGTCGTGCGACATCAGGTCACAGTCGCCAAAGAGAGCGGAATGTCATTGTCAATTATCTTAAGATGGTTGGGCGACATCAGGTCACAGTCGCCAAGGGTCACTGTTTCTACTACTTATATAGGGCGACATTAAGTCAATTTGTTGGATTACATTTTATCTGATATTATCTTACTAATTTCTTGACAAATGAAATTATCAAGTTTGTACAAGCCTTTATGTAGGTTGGTATTTTGATTACTAGTGGTATGAATCAAACTGCACTCTATTAAATTTCTTGCTATTATGTTGTTGGTATAATAGATTGCCTGGGCATTACCCCAATCAACTGGATGATTATTTAATTCAATATGCTTAAATATACCACTAGAATGATTGCCATCCCTAACATTTTTCTTGTGTTGTTCAATTCTAATGTTTAAGGGTTTGGCAGTTTGACCTATGTAAAATTGATTACACATTTTGCAAGGAATTTTATAAATGCATCCTTTTTTTATTTCAATACTATTGTTGATAAGTTTATGTTTTACTGTACTATCATGTTTAAAAACTACCTTTACGTTAAATCTTTTTAATAATTCTGTGATACTTAACAAATTTTCTTGAAATGGTAAAATTAAAACATTATGATAATTGAAAGGTGATTTAGGCTGAGGAGTTAAAAATGATTTCCTTTCAAAATTGTAAGCAATATCAAGGAATTGCTTAGGGTATTTTAATTCTAGCCCAATGTTAAAAACATTTCTGATTTCTTCATCAATAAATTCAGGACTACAAATACGAAAAGCTCTTATTTACATTGAGGCAAATACTGTACGTTTAATATTATTTGGATGAGAATAATAATAATGAATATATGAACTTACATTGGTTGGTTTACGATATACTTTAAATTTAAGGCTATTGTCATGACGTAGGATAGTGCAATCTAAGAAAGGTAAGGTACAATTTTTCTCAATTTCTAAAGTAAATTTAATAGAATCAACAAGGGTATTCAACTTAGTTAAAAAATTATGGACATTTTTATCTTCTGGCCAAAGACATAAGATGTCATCAATATACCTAAGCCAAGGGATGTTAGGGGGGAAGATTGTGCGTAATATTTTAGTTTAAAAAAATTCCATGTATAAATTACTTAAAACATATGTATGGTCTCATTAAGACTCATAAATGTAACAACCCCGCTAGACCTATTGTTTCGTCAATTGGTTCCGCTTCTTACAAGCTTTCCAAATGGCTAGTTACTATCCTTAGCCCTTTAGTAGGTACAATCTCTTCTTCTCATGTTACAAACACTTCTGATTTAATAGACAAACTCCATAATATTAAACCTAATTATAAGTTTACATTGGTTAGTTTTGATATAGTCAGTTTATTCACAAAAGTTTCCATAAATGATTTATTATTTTACCTTCAAGATGAACTTAATAAACATGTTCTTCCTTTGCCATCATCTACATTGATTGAACTAATTAAATTATGTGTCAAAGATTGTAAGTTTCAATTTAATGGTAATTTCTATTCCCAAAAATTCGGCATGAGTATGGGAAACCCTTTATCCCCAGTTTTAAGTAATTTATACATGGAATTTTTTTAAACTAAAATATTACGCACAATCTTCCCCCCTAACATCCCTTGTATTATTTATGTACGTATGTACTATGTATGTATTAATTTGTACATGTACATTTGCACTGTGTATGTACATACCTATGTATTATCTATGTACTATGTATATATTTATATGCATTTATTGTGTTCATGTGTATTGTCTATGTATGTAGTATGTGTGTAGACTATTTATATATGTTTGTACTATGTATATATGTACTATGTATTTATATATATATATATATATATGTGTGTGTGTGTGTGTGTGTGTGTGTGTGTGTGTGTGTGTGTGTGTGTGTGTGTGTGTGTGTGTGTGTGTGTGTGCGTGTGTGTGTGTGTGTACTATGTATGTACGCATGTATATTTATGCGTGAATGTACAATGTACATGTGTATATGTACTTGCTTTCATGCATATACCTCTCTCTCCTTATCTCTTTCTTTCTCCCTCTCTCTATTTCCCCCCTCTCTCTGTTTCTCTCCCTCTCTCTCCCTTCCTCCCTCCTTCCCCTGTCTCTAGCTCTTCCTCCTCCTCCATTCTCTCTCTCTCTCTCTCTCTCTCTCTCTCTCTCTCTCTCTCTCTCTCTCTCTCTCTCTCTCTCTCTCTCCCTCTCTTTCTCTCTCTCCCTCTCTTTCTCTCTCTATCTCTCTCTCTCTCTCTCTCTCTCTATCTCTCCCTCGCTCTCTCACTTTCTCTCTTTCTGTCTGTCTGTCTCTCTCTCACACTTTCTCTCTCTTTCTATCCTCCTCTTACTTCTCTCTCCCCTTTCTCTATTTTCCTCCTCTTACTTCTCTCTTCCTCTCACCCCCTCTTTCTTCTCTCTTTCTCCCTACTTCTTACTTCTCTCTCTCTCTCTCTCTCTCTCTCTCTCTCTCTCTCTCTCTCTCTCTCTCTCTCTCTCTCTCTCTCTCTCTCTCTCTCTCTCTCTCTCTCTCTCTCTCTCTCCCCCACGTCTTCCTTTTGTCTCTCTCTCCCCTCCTCCTCCTCCTCCTCTTCCTTTTTTGGAGCGTTCATACAATCCTCGATGACTTCAAATATCAACTTTTCTAGCATCTTTTGAGACGCTGAATCTCCTTCGGTATATATAATTTTATTTTCTAATTGATTGAGTTGGGCTTTTTTTTAGATTGAATGAGGCAGAGTGCCTCGTGGTGAAGGGCCTTTCTAACTTCCTCTTCAAGATCGTGTCTTCTTGAGGGGCTAAAACAACTTCGGAATGATTTGGGCACGGACGTGATGGGCAGTGATACGGAAAAGCAGTCCACTCGCATGTTACCGACAAACGGTCAGACGAGCTTCGGGCGTGACGTCATGTCGATTGGAGCGAGTCGTCGGTCCTGGAAAGTTGTAAAAAAAAAAAAAAAAAAAAAAAAATCAAATAAAAAATCAAATGGAATGTCCTCTCTCGCTCCCTCACCACGATGGAATTTATAATTGAGTTTGTAAATGAACATTTCCTTTCAACCTTTCTCTTTTTAGAAAGTAAGAAAATATAAATATTACTTCATGATAGAAGTTTAGGGACTAGACAAGATGGCCTCCGACTAGGATAGCTCAAGTGAATGGAATTGCTCTTTATAGGTTTTGCATGTATGTACACATGTACGTATGTGTGTACGTATATACTATGCATGTACGTATGTACTATGTATGTATCAGTTTGTGTTAAGTACGTATGTACTGTATTATGTATGTACGAATGTACTGTGTATGTATTATGTATGCATTTGTATTATGTACGTATGTACTGTGTATGTACCTATGTATTATCTACGTACGTATGTAATATGTATGTATTAATTTGCATCATGTACATATGGACTGTGTTTGTATGTATATACCTATGTATTATCTATGTACTATGTATGTTATTAAGTTATTACATACCTTTATTATGTACGTGTGTATTGCCTATATATGTACTATGTGTGTATTTATATATGTTTATATTATGTACGTATGTACTATGTATTTATGTATGTATTATATATATATACATATATATATATATATATATATATATATATATATATATATATATATATATATGTATATTTATGCCTGAGTTTACAATGTACATGTGTATATGTACTTGTATTCATGCATATACCTATCTCTTTTTCTTTCTCCCTGTCTCTCTTTCTCTCCCTCTCTCTCATTCACTCTCTCCTTCCCTGTCTCTATCACTTCCTTCTCTCTCCTCTCTCTCTCTCTCTCTCTCTCTCACTCCTTTATTCTGTCTCGATTCTCCTCCTACTTCTCTCTCCCCTTTCTGTCTCTTCCTCTTCTTTCTTCGCTCACTCTCTGTACTCTTCTTCCCCCTCTCTCTCTCTCTATCTCTCTCTTTCTCTCTCCCGTACTCCTCTTCCTTCTCTTTTCCTCTGTGCCCCTCTTTCCCCTATTTCTTCTTTCTCTCTCCCTACCTCTTCCTTCTCTGTCTCTCTCTCTCTCTCTCTCTCTCTCTCTCTCTCTCTCTCTCTCTCTCTCCCCTCTTCCTCCTCCTTGTCGTCGTCGTCTTTCTTCTCTCTCCCTCACGTTCCTTCTATCTCTTTCTCCCCACCTTCTCTCTTCCTTCTCCTCTTCCTCCTCTTACTTCCTCTCCCCTCCTCTTACTCTTTTTTCTCCTCTCTTTATATCCCCTCCTCTCTCTCTCTTGTATCTCTCTCTCTTCCTCTTCCTTTTCTCTCTTGCTCTCTCTCTCTTTTTCTCTTCCTCGTCTTCCTTCCTCTCCCCTCCTCTTCATTCTCTTCCTTCTCTCCTTCTCTCCCCTTTTCTCCTTCCTCTCTCTTTTGCTCTCTCTCTCTCTCTCTCTCTCTCTCTCTCTCTCTCTCTCTATATATATATATATATATATATATATATATCTATATATTTATATATATATATATATATATATATATATATATATATATATATATATATATATATATACATATGTATACATACATATATATATATGTATATATGTATGTATATATATATATCCTTTCTCTCTCTGTCGCCTATTTTTCTTCCTTCTCTCTTTTACTCCTACTCTCTTCTCCTCTTCCTTCTCTTTTTCTCTCTCCTTTTTCTCCTCTCTCGCCTTTCTTCTCTCTCTTGTTCTTTCACTCTCTCTCTCTCTCTATCTATCTATCTATCTATCTCTCTCTCTCTCTCTCTGTCTCTTTCTCTCTTCTCTCTCGCTCTTTCTTTTTTCTTCCTCTCTTTCTCTTCCTCCTCTCCCTCCTTCTCTCTCTGTCTGTCTCTCACTCTTTCTGTCCTCCCCTCCTCTTCCTCCTCTCTCTCTCTCTCCCTCTCTCTTCTCTCTCTCTCTTTTCTCCTTTTCTCTCTCTTTCCTTTTCTTCGTTCTGTCTTCCTGTCTGCCCCTCCTCCTTCTCTCTCTTTCTCTCTCCAACTCTTCCTTCTCTCTCTTTCTCTTTCCCTCCCGACCATTTCCTTCTCTTTCCCTCTCCTGCTCCTTTGTTTTCCTCTTCTTCCTTCTTTCTCTTGGTCTCTCTCTCTCTCTATCTCTCTTCTCCTTCTCCTACTTCGACTCTTCCTCTTCCTTTTCTAGTCCTCTCTCCCCTCTTTCTTTTCTCTCTTTATCTATTCTCCTCTTCCTCCTGTTCCTTCTCTCTCTCTTTCTCTCCCCTCCTCTTCCTTATACCCTCTCTCTCTCTTTCTCTCTCCTCTCTCTCTTTCTCTCTCTCTCCTCCCTCTCTCTCTCTCTCTCTCTCTCCTTATTTGCTTTAATATATTATTATTCTAGTTATTACTATAATTATCAATAATTATATTTCTTTTTCAGGTATGTATATGAAGGTCTATCCAACCCTTTTGCAAAGGTCAGTTTCACGTTATCCTTCAACATCCTTGACGCTCTCTATATATTTCATTCTGGTTCATGGCAGACGATATTATTGAACTGATTAGGCAGACTGCCCCATCTCTCTAAATTCTTACCTCTGATACCCATTGGGTCCCACTGAAATTGACTGTCATTTATTTTATATTATTTGATTATTTGTGTGTTATTATTTGTTTGTTTATTTGCTTGATTTTCATTTATTATTATTTATCTGACAATTTATTATTATTTACTATTTACCTGTTTGTTTATTATTTAACTATACCTATGCATTTATTTGATGTATTATTATTTGTATTATAATTTTTATTTGTTTTTTATGTATTTATCATTAGTATATATTTTTTCGCATCCAACCTAGTTATGGACCAAAAGGTCTCCTGTCGGCGGCATGCTCCGCCTTTGTAATCCTTTGTAATCTATCTATTTCTCACTCCCTGTCTCTCTCTCTCTCTCTCTCTATCTCTCTATCTATCTATCTCTCTCTCATCTTCTCTTTTACTCTCTCTCTTCTCCTCTTCCTTTTCTCCCCTCCTTTTCCTCCATTCTCACTCTCTCTCATTCACTCTTTCTTCCCTCTCCTCCTCTTCCTCCTCTCTCTCTCTCTTCCTCTTTACCATCCTCTTTCTCTCTTTCCCTATTTCCCATCCTCTTCCTCCCCTCTCTCTCTCTCTATTTGTCATCTCTCCTACTCTGTCATGTTCTATCTCTTCTTCTCTTCCTCCTCTCCCTTTCTCTCCGCTCCTCTTCCTCCTTCCCATCTATCTCTTTCTCTCTCTCTCTCTCTCTCATACACGCTCTTTCTTTCCTCCCCTCCTCTTCCTCGTCTTTCTCACCCACTCTCTACTCTCTCTCTCTCTCTCTCTCCTTGTTTTCCATATATCTTGCTATCTGTCTCTCTTTCTTCTCTCTTTCCTCTTCCTCCTCCTCCTCTTCCTCTTTTTTCTCTCTTCTCTCCCCCTCTTCTTTCTCTTTCTCTCTCTCTCTTCTCTTCCTCCTCTTCCTTTTTTCTCTTTCTCTCCCATCGTTTTCCTCCTTTCTCTCTTTCTCTCTGTCTCTCTGTCTGTCTCTCTCGCTCTCTCTCTCTCTCTCTCTCTATCCTCCTACTCTTCCTTCTCTCTCTTACTACCGCTCTTTTTGTCTCTCTTCTCCTCTTATTTCTCTCAATCTTTCCTCCTCTCCCTTCCTGTTCCTTCTGTCTCTCTCTCTCACTCCCTACTCTTCCTTCTCTCTCTTCTCCTCTTATTTCTCTCTATTTATCTTTCTTCATCTCCCCTCCTCTTCCTTCTCTCCCTCCCCCACCTCTCTCTCTCTCTCTCTCTCTCTCTGTCTCTCTCTCATCTTCCTTCTTTCTCTTCCTCGCTCTCTCTGTCTCTCTCTGTTCGTCTCCTCTTCATTCTCTCTCATGCTCTCTTGCTCTCACTCTTTCTCTGTCACTCTCTTCTCCTCTTCCTCCTCTTCCTTCTCTCTCTTTCTCCCACTCCTGTTCCTCATTCTCTCTCTCTGTCTATCTTTCTCTCTCTCTCTCTCTCTCTCTCTCTCTCTCTCTCTCTCTCTCTCTCTCTCTCTCTCTCTCTCTCTGTCTACTCTTCCTCTTTCTTCTCTCTCTTGCTGTTTCTCACCCCTCCTTCCTCTCTTGCTTTCTCTCTCGCTCTCTTCTTACTCTTCCTCCTCTTCCTTCTCTCTCTTGCTCTCTATCTCTCTTTTACTCTTCCTCCCACATTTTCCTCCACTCTCTCTCTCTCTTTATCTCTTCTCTCCTTTTTTATTCCTCTTTTTCTTATTTCCTTCTCTCTTCTTCCTCCTCCATTTTATCATCATCTTCTTCCTCCTACTCACTCCTCTTCTTCATCTTCTTCTTCCTCATCTTCACTCCTCTTCTTACTCATTCTCACATCTCTTCTTCATCCTCTTCCTCTTCCTCACTCTCCTCCATACTCTTGTTTCTATTCCTCACTCCTTTTCTTCATCTTCTTCCTCCTTATCCACTTCTTGTTCTCCTCTTCCTGTTCCCCTCTTATCTTCTTCTTTCTCCTCTTCTTGTTCTTCTCGTTCTTGTTTTTGTTCTTCTCCCCCTACTCCTCTTCCTCCTCCTCCTTACTCCCATCATTGCTGGAGTCTCCCACCGCAACTTGGGCGTGATTCGATTGATTTTCGAAAAAACGTCGGAGGCAGTTTCTTCACGAAATTTTGACTCCGGGCGGTCGTCGTTCTCGAGAGTCCGCTTCCAGAGGCCGACGCCTCCGACGGCTGAGGAGGGAGACGAACCTCTCTGCCGTCCTAACCCGGTTCTTCCGAGGTTAACCGGGTCTTCTGTGCCCAGTCGGTCTTTGGTTCCTTTCCTTAATGCTGCCACCAGGCAATTTCTTTCACTGACGTGGCTCAGCCTACGTTGTGTCAGCCTGAGGAAGGTTTCTGAACGTAAGAATGGAGGAGACTTCAGGAGACCGTAGGGCCTACACTAGGCAGCTCCATGTCCCTTACCACCTATCACCCCTACCCAGAAAGGTATCTCATCTTCACTTAAAACAACCCGTTCTTTCAGTGCTCACTATTACGTGGTTTCTAAGTCTTAAGTTTTGTGATTTCAATCTTTGGCCATGGAACCCGTCAGTTGCGGTCTTGATTCGCAACTCATTGTTGCTGGTTCTGCTGTCGGGCCCAATTCTTCCTCCTCGACCTTTCCGCCGATGGGTTCTGACGATTGTGGTTCTCGGTCCTTCCAGCTTCCGCCGCCTGTCGATTTTATTCAGCTGAGGGAAACTGGTCCCGCGTCGAAAGGGCTAAAACTGCATGCGAGTGGTCCGAAGGGGCTGCGTCTGAATTAAGCCCTTTTTCAGAATTTGTGCTCTTTGAGTGCACATGGCGATTCCCTAGCCCCTCAGGGCATGATGGACATGGGCTGTAAAAAAGGTCAGGCTAAGCATATGGCAGTTTCGTAGCTTCTGGGCATGATGAAAACGGTCTGAAAAATAGTTAGTCCCAAAGTGCAAAGGGCTTTCCAAGCCTCTTTGGGCTTTGTTGAAAATGGGCTGGGTTATTGCTTTAAGCACCTTTGTTCTGACAGGAAACGGACAACCGCGTCATTCCTTCTTCAACGGGATCAAGTAAGTCCGGTTCTCCTACAGAACCGGACGCGTTTCTTTAAAGGTTTTATTTCATCGGTCATTGTGGGTTTGTCATTAGATTTTCAATGTTGAATTTTTCAATCTTCTTCTTGATTGATTTGACGGCTTTCTTATACTTCTGCTTTAAAGCTCCATGGGCTTTTTTCAAAATCTGCCGCACTTTGATGAATGGGCTTTGTTGTTTTGGAGCGTCCATACACTCCTCGATGACTTCAAATATTAAGTTTTCCAGCATCTTTTGTGACGCTGAATCTCCTTGGGTATATCTCATTTTATTTTCCAATTGATTTATTTGGGCTTTTTTAGATTGAATGAGGCATAGTGCCTCTTGGTAAAGGACCTGCCGAACTTCTTGAAGATCCTGTTTTGGAGCGTTGACGCACTCCTCGATGACTTCAAAAATGAGCATTTCTAGCATCTTTTTAGACGCCGAATCTCTTTGGGTATATTTGATCTTATTTTCTAATTGATTGAGTTGGGCTTTTTGAGACCGAATGAGGCATAGTGCCTCTTGGTAAAGGACCTTCTTAACTTCTTCTTCAAGTTCCTCTCGTCTTGACGGGCTAAAACAACTCCGGAATGGCTTGGGCACGAGCATAGTCGTTGTTCCAGCAAGGCAGTCCACTCGCATGTTACCGACAAACGATCAGACGAGCCTCGGGCGTGACGTCATGTCGATTGGAGCGAGTCGTCGGTCATGGATAGTTGAAAAAAATAAATAAATAAATAAATAAATAAAGAATAAAAAACGAAAAAAAAAATGCAATGTCCTCTCTCGCTACCTCACCACGATTGAATTCACAATTGAGTTTGTAAATAAACATTTCCTTTCAACCTTTCTCCTTTTTGAAAGTAAGAAAATATAAATCTTACTTCATAACAGAACTATAGGGACCTCCGACTAGGATAGCTCAACTAAATGGAACTGCACTGTATAAGTTTTGCATGTATGTACACATGTACTATGTGTGTACCTATGTACTATGTACCTACGTAATTTGTATCTACGTATGTACTATGTATGTACCTATTTACTATGTATGTATGTATGTACTATGTATCTACGTATGTACTATGTGTTTACGTATGTACTATGTACGTATGTACTATATATGTATCAGTTTGTGTTAAGTACGTATGTACTGTATGTATGTACCTATGTATTATGTATATACAAATGTACTGTGTATGTACGTATGTACTGTGTATGTATGTACCTATGTATTATGTATGTACGTATGTACTATGTATGTATTAATTTGTATCATGTACGTATGCACTGTGTATGTATGCACCTATGTATTATCTATGTACTATATATGTATTTATATGTATTTATTATGTTCGTGGACAGTGGACAGGATGCAGGGGTGACTCGTCATCCAGGAGGTGCCAAGATAAGAGGGAGGGAGGAGGGGGAAGGGGAGTGGAATATATAGGAAATGGAATGGGTGGAAGTGGATCTTATGCCTTTTTCTTTTTGGCTACCCTCCGTGTAGGGGGAAAAAGCCTTTGGTATATATCTGTATGTATATATTATGTTCGTGTGTACTATCAATGTACCGATATTTACTAAGCGTGTAGTTATGTATGTTTATAATATGTATGTATGTAATATGTATTATATATATATATATATATATATATATATATATATATATATATATATATATATGTGTGTGTGTGTGTGTGTGTGTGTGTGTGTGTGTGTGTGTGTGTGTGTGTGTGTGTGTGTGTGTGTGTGTGTGTGTGTGTGTGTGTGTGTGTGTGTGTGTGTGTGTGTGTGTGTGTGTGTGTGTGTGTGTGTGTGTGTGTGTGTGTGTGTGTGTGTGTGTGCGTGAGTGTACAATGTACATGAGTATATGTACTTGTATTCATGCATATACATCTCTCTCCTTATCTCTTTCTTTCTCCGTATCTCTCTTTCCCCTTCTCTCTCTCTTTCCCCCTCTCTCCCTCCCTCCCTCCTTCCCTCTCTCTCCCTCCCTCCCTCCTTCCCTGTCTCTATCTCTTCCTTCTCTCCCCCCCCTTTTTCTCTCCTCCTCTTCCTTCTGTCTCTCTCTATACCTCTCTCTCTCTCTCTCTCTCTCTTTCTATCTTCCCCTTACCTCTCTCTCCCCTTTCTCTCTCCTCCTCCTCTTCCTTCTCTATTCCTCTCTCCCCCTATTTCTTCTTTCCCTAACTCTTCCTTCTCTCTCTCTCTCTCTCTTTCATCTCTCTTCTCTCTCGCTGTCTGTCTGTCTGTCTCTCTCCTTTTCCTCTTCCTGGTCTCTCTTGCTCTTTCTTTCTTCTCCTTTTTTTGTCTCTCTTCCTTTCCCCTCCTCTTCCTCCTCTTTCTCTCTCTCTCTCTCTCTCTTGATTTCTCTCTCTCTCTCTCTCCCTATCTCACATCTTCCTTCTCTCTCTCATCTTCCCTCTCTCTCTTTCTCTCTCTCTCTCTCTTTCTCTCTCTCTCTTCTCTCTGTCTCTCTCTTCCTTTCTTCCTCCTCTTCTCTCCCTCTCACTATCTCTTCCTCTTCTCTGTCTTTCTCTCTCGTTCTCTTCCCCTGTCTCTCTCTCCGCCTCTTCCTCTTCCTTCTCTCTCCTCCTCGTCCTCGTCTTTCTTCTCTCTGCTCATCCACCTCCTTTTCCTCTTTTTTCTCTCCTCTCTCCCGCTCTTACCTCTCTCTCTCTTCTCTT
The DNA here is from genome assembly GCF_046742065.1 of Oratosquilla oratoria. Lineage (NCBI taxonomy): Eukaryota > Metazoa > Arthropoda > Malacostraca > Stomatopoda > Squillidae > Oratosquilla > Oratosquilla oratoria. The sequence goes on from NW_027467748.1 coordinate 264,186, forward strand.
CTCCTCTCTTCTCTTCCTGGTCTTCCTTCTCCTTCTCTCTCTCCCGCTCTTCTTTATCTCTCTCTCTCTTCTCTTCCTGCTCTTCCTTCTCTCCCCTCTTCTTCCATCTCTCTCTCTCCCTCCCTCCCTCCCTCCCTCCCCTCTCCTAATCTTCCTTCTCTCTCATGCTCTCTCTCTCTTTTTCTCTCTTCTCCTCTTTTCTCTATTTCTCTTTCCTTCTATCCCCTTCTCTTCCTTCTTTCTCTCTCTCTCTCTCTCTCTTTTTCTTGCTCGCTCTGTCTCTCTCTCTTCGTCTCCTCTTCCTTCTCTCCCTTGCTCTCTCTCTCTCTCCTTTTTCCTCTTGTTTTTTTTTCTCTTCCCTATTCTTCCTCTCTCTCTCTCTCTCTCTCTCTCTCTCTCTATCTATCTATCTAGTCTTCCACCTTTTTCTATCTCTTGCTGTCTCTCTCTCCTCCTTCTCTTCTTTCTCTCTCCTACTTTCTCTCTCTCTCTCCTCTTCCTTTTTTCTCTTGCTCTCTATCTCCCTCTTCTCCTCTTCCTCTTTTTCTTTCTCTTTTCCCTTCTTTTCCTCCTCTCTATCTCTTCTCTCCTTTTTTTCTTCCTCCTCTTTTTCTTCTTTTCCTTCTGTCCTTTTCTTCTTCCTCCATTTCATCATCTTATTCATCTTCTTATTGACTCCTGTTCTTCATCCTCTTCCTCTTCCTCACTCCTCTTCTTCCTCTTCCTAATTCCTTTTCTTCATATTTCTCTTCCTCCTTATCCTCTTTTTCATCCTCTTCCAATCCCCCTTCCTCTTCTTCTTCTCTTTTACTTTCTCCTCTTTTTGTTCTTTTCGTTCTTCTTCTTCTCCCCCTACTCCCCCTCCTCCTCACTCCCATCAATGCTGGAGTCGCCCCCAGCAACTGGGTCGTGATTCGATTAATTTTCGAAAAAACGTCGGAGGCAGTTTCTTCACGAAATTTTGACTCAGGATGGTCTCCCGAAACTCGAGGAGTCCGCTTCCAGAGGCCGACGCCTCCGAAGGCTGAGGAGGGAGACGAACCTCTCTAAGGTCCTAACTCGGTTCTTCCGAGGTTAACCGGGTCTTCTGTGCCCAGTCGGTCTTTGCTTCCTTTCCTTAATGCTGCCGCCAGGCGATTTCTTTCACTGTCGTGGCTCAGCCCGCGTCGTGTCAGCCTGAGGAATGTTTCTGAACGTAAGAATGGAGGAGACTGCAAGAGACCGTAGGGCCTACACTAAGCAGCTCCATGTCCCCTGCCATCTATCACCCCCACCCAGAAAGGTATCTCATCTTCACTTAAAACAACCCGTTCCTTCAGCGCTCACTATTACGTGGTCACTAAATCTTAAGTTTTGCGAGTTGAATCTTTGGCCATGGAACCCGTCCTGTTTCTGTCTTGATTCGCAACTCCTTGTTGCTGGTTCTGCTGTCGGGGCCAATTCCTCCTCCTCGACCTTTCCGCCGATGGGTTCTCACGATTGTGGTTCTCGGTCCTTCCAGCTTCCGCCGCCTGTCGATTTTATTCAGCTGAGGGAAACTGGTCCCGCGTCGAAAGGGCTAAAACTGCATGCGAGTGGTCTGAAGGGCTGTGTCTGAATTAAGCCCTTTTTTCAGAACTTGTGCTCTTTGAGTGCACATGGCGATTTCCTAGCCCCTCAGGGCATGATGGACATGGGCTGTAAAAAAGGTCAGGCTAAGCATATGGCAGTTTCGTAGCTTGTGGGCATGATGAAAATGGACTGAAAAATAGTCAGACTCAAAGTGCAAAGGGCTTTCCAAGCCTCTTTGGGCTTTGTTGAAAATGGGCTGGGTTATTGCTTTAAACACCTTTGTCCTCACAGGAAACGGACAACCGCGTCAATCCTTCTTCAATGGGATCAATTAGGTCCGGTTCTCCTACAGAACCGGACGCGTTTCTTGAAAGCTTTTATTTTATCGGTCAATGTGGATTTGTTATTAGATTTTGAATGTTCAATTTTTCAATCTTCTTCTTAATTGATTTGACGGCTTTGTTATACTTCTCCTTTAAAGCTCCATGGGCTTTTTTCCAAATTTGCCGTACTTTGATGAATGGGCTTTGTTGTTTTGGAGCGTCCATACACTCCTCGATGACTTCAAATATTAAGTTTTCTAGCATCTTTTGTGACGCTGAATCTCCTTGGGTATATCTAATTTTATTTTCCAATTGATTTATTTGGGCTTTTTTAGATTGAATGAGGCATAGTGCCTCTTGGTAAAGGACCTGCCGAACTTCTTGAAGATCCTGTTTTGGAGCGTTCACGCACTCCTCGATGACTTCAAAAATGAGCATTTCTAGCATCTTTTTAGACGCCGAATCTCCTTGGGTATATTTGATCTTATTTTCTAATTTCTTTAGTTGGGCTTTTTGAGACCGAATGAGGCATAGTGCCTCTTGGTAAAGGACCTTCTTAACTTCTTCTTCAAGTTCCTCTCGTCTTGATGGGCTAAAACAACTCCGGAATGGCTTGGGCACGAGCAAAGTCGTTGTTCCAGCAAGGTAGTCCACTCGCATGTTACCGACAAACGATCAGACGAGCCTCGGGCGTGACGTCATGTCGATTGGAGCGAGTCGTCGGTCATGGATAGTTGGAAAAAAAAAAAAATGCAATGTCCCCTCTCGCTCCCTCACCACGATTGAATTCACAGTTGAGTTTGAAAATAAACATTTCCTTTCAACCTTTCTCCTTTTTGAAAGTAAGAAAATATAAATCTTACTTCATAACAGAACTATAGGGACTAGACAATATGGCCTCCGACTAGGATAGCTCAACTGAATAGAACTGCACTGTATAAGTTTTGCATGTATGTATACATGTACTATGTGTGTACCTATGTACTATGTATGTACCTATTTACTATGTATGTATGTATGTACTATGTATGTACTATGTATGTACTATGTATCTACGTATGTACTATGTGTTTACGTATGTACTATGTACGTATGTACTATATATGTATCAGTTTGTGTTAAGTACGTATGTACTGTATGTATGTACCTATGTATTATGTATGTACAAATGTACTGTGTATGTACGTATGTACTGTGTATGTATGTACCTATGTATTATGTATGTACGTATGTACTATGTATGTATTAATTTGTATCATGTACGTATGCACTGTGTATGTATGCACCTATGTATTATCTATGTACTATATATGTATTTATATGTATTTATTATGTTCGTGGACAGTGGACAGGATGCAGGGATGACCCGTCATCCAGGAGGTGCCAAAATAAGAGGGAGGGAGGAGGGTGGAGGGGAGTGGAATATATAGGAAATGGAATGGGTGGGAGTGGTTCTTATGCCTTTTTCTTTTTGGCTACCCTCCGTGTAGGGGGAAAAAGTCTTTGGTATATTTATGTATGTATGTATTATGTTCATGTGTATTATCCATGTACCGGTATTTACTATGTGTGTATTTATGTATGTTTATAATATGTATGTATGTAGTATGGATTTATTATATATATATATATATATATATATATATATATATATATATATATGTGTGTGTGTGTGTGTGTGTGTGTGTGTGTGTGTGTGTGTGTGTGTGTGTGTGTGTGTGTGTGTGTGTGTGTGTGTGTGTGTGTGTGTGTGTGTGTGTGTGTGTGTGTGTGTGTGTGTGCGTGTGTACTATGTATGTATGCATGTATATTTTTGCGTGAGTGTACAATGTACATGTGTATATGTACTTGTATTCATGCATACACATCTCTCTCCTTATCTCTCTCTTTCTCCGCGTCTCTCTTTCCCCTCCTCTCTCTCTTTCCCCTCCTCTCTCTCTTTCCCCCTCTCTCTCCCTACCTCCCTCCATCCCTTTCTCTATCTCTTCCTTCTCTCTCCTCCTCTTCCTTCTCTCTCTCTCTCTCTTTTTCTATCCTCCCCTCACTTCTCTCTTCCCTTTCTCTCGCTTCCTCCTCTTCCTTCTGTATTCCTCTCTCCCCCTCTTTCTTCTCTGTTTCTCCCTAACTCTTCCTTCTCTCTCTCTCTCTTTCTCTCCCCTCCTCCTCCCCTCCTTCTCCTCCTGTTCCTACTCTCTTTTGGTCTCTCCTCCTCCTCCTCCTCTTCCTCGTCTTTCATCTCTTTTCCTCTCTCCTCCTATTCATTCTCTCCTTTCTCTCCCCTCCTCTTCCTTCTCTCTTTCTCCCCCTCTTCTCTTCCTCTCTGTTTCTCTCTCTATCTCCTCTTCCTCTTCCATCTATCTCTTGCTTTTTCTCTCCTCTTCACTTTGTCCCTTCTCCTCTTCCTTCTCTCTTTCTCTCCCCTCCCCTCCCTCCTCACTCTCTCTCTCCTACTCTCTTTCTGTCTCTGTCTGCTTCTCTCTGTCTCTGTCTCTCTCTCTCACTCACTCATTCTTCCCTCCCCTCCTCTTCCTTCTGTCTGTCTCTCTCTCTCTCACTCTCTCTCCTCCTCTTCTTTCTGTCTTCCTCTCTTCCATCTCTCTATTTCTCTCTCTCACCCACTTCTTCTCTTTTTCTCTGTTTTCTTCTCGACCTCTTCTTCCATCTTTCTCTTGGTCTCTCTCCTCCTCCTCCTCCTCCTACTTCTCCTCTTCCTCTTCCTTTTCGCTTCCTGACTATCCCTCTTCCTTCTCATTCTTTCTCTCTCCCCAACTCTTTCCTCTCTCTCTCTTCTTCTCTTCCTTCTCTTTTTCTCTCCCATCCCCTTTCTCTCTCTCTCTTTCATCTTCCTTCTCTTCTTGCCCTTTCTCTCTTCTCTTTTTTGTCTCTCTTTCCATCCCTCTTCATCCTCTCTCTGTCTCTCCCTCTCTCTCTCTCTTTCTCATCTTTCTTCTCTTGTTCTTTCTCTCTCTATTCTCCTCCTCTCCCTTCTCTCTTTCTCTATCTTCTCTCCTCTTCCTCCTATTCTCTCTGTCTATATATATATCTGTCTCTCCTCTTCTCTTCCTCCTTTTCTCTCTCTTTTTCTCCCCTCCTCTTTCTCCTCTCTATCTCTCTCCTCCTCATCCTTCTTCTCTTCTCATCCTCCCCATCGTCCTCTTTTTTCTTCTCTCTCCCCGTTTTCCTTCTTTCTCTCTCTCTCTCCCTCTCCTAATCTTCCTTCTCTCTTTTGCTCTCTCTCTCTTTGTCCCTCTTCTCCTCTTACTTCTCTTTCTCCTCCCCTCCCCTCTTCTTCCTCGTCTCTCTCTCTCTCTCTCTCTCTGTCTGTCATTTGTCTCTGTCAATTCCTCCTTTTTCTGTCTCTTGCTCTCCCTCTCTCTTCTCCTCATCCTCCTCTTCCTTCTCTCTTTTTCTCTCCCCTTCTTTTTTCCTCTCTCTCATCTTCTTTCTCTTTCTCTCTCTGTCATTCTTCTCCTCTTTCTTCTCTCTCTAATTGTCTGCCTCTCTTTGTCTCTCCTCCTTCTCTTCCTTCTCTCTCTTCCCCTCTTCCCACTCTTCCTTTTCTTTCTTGGTCTCTCTCTCTCTCTTCTCCTCTTCCTCCTGTTACTTCTCTTTCTTTTCCCTCCTTTTCCTCCTCGCTCCTTCTCTCCTCTCTCTTCTCTCTGTTTTTCTTCCTCTTTTTCTTCTTTTCTTTCTCTCCTTTTCTTCTTCCTCCATTTCATCATCTTCTTCATCTTCTTATTGATTCCTGTTCTTCATCCGCTTCCTCTTCCTCACTCTTCTTCATCCTCTTTTTCCTCTTCCTAACTCCTTTTCTTCGTCTTCCTCTTCCTCCTTATCCTCTTCTTCATCTTCTTCTTGTTCCCCCTCTTCATCTCTTCTTCTTTCTCTTCTTGTTCTTTTCGTTCTTGTTCTTGTTCTTCCCCCTACTCCTCCCTTCTTCTTTCTCCTCTTGTTCTTTTCGTTCTTGTTCTTGTTCTTCCCCCTACTCCTCCTCCCCCTCCTCCACCTTACTCCCATCAATGCTGGAGTCGCCCCCCCGCAACTTGGTCGTGATTCTTTTAATTTTTCGAAAAAAAAAGAAAAGAAGTCGGAGATTGATTCTTCACGAAATTTTGACTCCGGGCGATCTTCGAAACTCGAGGAGTCCGCTTCCAGAGGCCGACGCCTCCGAAGGCTGAGGAGGGAGACGAACCTGTCTGCGTTCCTAACCCGGTTCTTCCGAGGTTAACCGGGTCTTCTGTGTCCAGTCGGTCCCTTCTTCCTTTCCTTAATGCTGCCGCCAGGCGATTTGTTTCACTGTCGTGGCTCAGCCCACGTTGTGTCAGACTGAAGAATGTTTCTGAACGTATGAATGGAGAAGACTGCAGGAGACCGTGAGGCCTACACTAGGCAGCTCCATGTCCCTTACCACCTATCACCCCCACCTAGAAAGGTATCTTCCCTTAGAACAACCCGTTCTTTCAGCGCTCACTATTACGATTTCAATCTTTGGCCATGGAACCCGTCCTATTGCGGTCTTGATTCGCAACTCCTTGTTCCTGGTTCTGCTGTCGGGCCCAATTCCTCCTCCTCGACCTTTCCGCCGATGGGTTCTGATGATTGTGGTTCTCGGTCCTTCCCGCTTCCGCCGCCTGTCGATTTTATTCAGCTGAGGGAAACTGGTCCCGCGTCGAAAGGGCTAAAAATGCATGCGAGTGTTCTAAGTGGACTTTGTCTGAATTAAGCCCTTTTTCAGAATTTGTGCTCTTTGAGTGCACATGGCGGTTTCCTAGCCCCTCAGGGCATGATGGACATGGGCTATGAGAAGGTCAGGCTAAGCATATGGCAGTTTCCTAGCTTGTGGGCATGATGAAAATGGACTGAAAAATAGTCAGTCTCAAAGTGCAAATGGCTTTCCAAACCTCTTTGGGCTTATTGAAATTGGGCTGTAAGTACGTCATGGTAAGCATATGGCTTTCCTAGCCTCTGGGGAAATTTAAAATGGGCTGGAAAAGGTCAAAATCAGAGATAAAAGGTCGTATTACGACGGCGTTTTCTGCCCCTTTCGACATCTCTCTGACCTGAAGAATGAGCTGAAGGAAGGTCATTTTCAGAGATAAAGGCCCTTTTATGGACTTTTCTGCCCTTTGTAGATCTCTCTGACCTGAATACTTTAGAATGTGTCGTCCTATTGTTGTTCCTGCTCAAGGTTGACTGTAGGTTTGATAATTGTTGATGGTTGGTATATCGAGAAATATTTCTTCTTTTTTTCTGCTATTGTTTCGGGAACTATTGTCGTTTTGTAGTCTGTCATTGTTGGTAGATGGTTGGTTTTTGTACTATTGTGATGAGGATTAAATATTTCAATTTCAAAGTGAATATCTGATTGATATTCTTTTTTTAATAAATGTTTGGTGTACTATTGTCTGGATGGTGTGGCTGGGAAATTGTTTAAACACCTTTGTCCTCACAGGAAATCGACAACCGCGTCAATCATTCTTCAATATGATTAATTAAGTCCGGTTTTCCTACAGAACCGGACTCGTTTCTTCAAATCTTTTATTTTGCTGGGCATTATAGGCTTTGTTATTAGATTTTCAAATTTTAATTTTTAATCTTCTTAATTGATTTTACGGCTTTCTTATACTTCTCCTTTAAAACTCTATGGACTTTTTTCAAAATTTGCCGTATTTTTATCAGTGGGCTTTCTTGTTTTGGAGCATCTATACAATCCTAGACGACTTCAAATATTAGCTGTTCTAGCATCTTTTGAGACGCTGATTCTCCTTCGGTATATTTAATCTTATTTTCTAATTTATTGAGTTGGGCTTTTTTAGATTGAATGAGGCATAGTGCCTCTTGGTAAAGGACCTGCCGAACTTCTTCAAGGTCCTGTTTTGGAGCGTTGACACACTCCTCGATGACTTCAAAAATGAACCTTTCTAGTATCATTTGAGACACTGAATGTGCTTGGGTATATTTAATTTTATATTCTAATTGATTGAGTTGGGCTTTTTGAGATTGGATGAGACAAAGTGCCTCTTGGTAAAGCACCTTACGAACTTCTTCAAGATCCTGTCTTCTTGAGGGGCTAAAACAACTTCGGAATGATTTGGGCACGGACGTGATGGGCAATGATACGGTAAAGCAGTCCACTCGCATGTTACCGACAAACGGTCAGACGAGCCTCGGGCATGACGTCATGTCGATTGGAGCGAGTCGTCGATCATGGATAGTCGAAAAAAAAAAATCAAAAACGAAAAAAGAAATAAAATGCAATATCCTCTCTCGCTCCCTCACCACGATGGAATTCATAATTGAGTTTGTAAATAAACATTTCTTTTCAACCTTTCTCTTTTTAGAAAGTAAGAAAATATAAATTTTACTTCATGACAGAACTTAAGGGGACTAGACAATATGGCCTCCGACTAGGATAGCTCAACTGAATGGAACTATACTATATTAAGTTTTGCATGTATGTACACATGTACTATGTGTGTACCTATGTACTATGTACCTACGTAATTTGTATCTACGTATGTATTATTTATGTACCTATTTACTATGTATGTATGTATGTACTATGTATCTACGTATGTACTATGTGTTTACGTATGTACTATGTATGTATCAGTTTGTGTCAAGTACGTATGCACTGCATTTATATACCTATGTATTATGTATGTACAAATGTACTGTGTATGTACGTATGTACTGTGTATGTATGTACCTATGTATTATGTATGTACGTATGTACTATGTATGTATTAATTTGTATCATGTACGTATGCAGTGTGTATGTATTAATTTGTATCATGTACGTATGTACTGTGTATGTATGTACCTATGTATTATCTATGTACTATATAAGTATTTATATGTATTTATTATGTTCGTGGACAGTGGACAGGATGCAGGGATGACCCGACATCCAGGAGGTGCCAAGATAAGAGGTAGGGAGGAGGGTGGAGGGGAGTGGAATATATAGGAAATGGAATGGGTGGGAGTGGTTTCTATGCCTTTTTCTTTTTGGCTACCCCCCGTGTAAGGGGGAAAAAGCCTTTGGTATATGTATGTATGTATGTATTATGTTTGTGTGTATTATCTATGTACAGGTATTTACTGTGCGTGTATTTATGTAGTGTTTATAATAAGTACGTATGTAGTATGTATTTATTATATACATATATATATATATATATATATATATATATATACATATGTGTGTGTGTGTATGTGTGTATTTACCTAGTTGTATTTACCTAGTTGTATTTTACGGGAAGGGGAGCTATGCTCGTGGGGTCCCGTTTTCATATCTCATTTTATCTAAACTATTTTTAAATTCATGTATTGTTTTTGCACACACCACTTTCTCATCTAACTTGTTCCAACTGTCTATTACTCTGTGAGGAAAGCTGTTCTTTTTCAGGTCTCTTCTATAGCCGTCCTTTTTTATTTTCTTTCCATGTCCTCTTGTATTTCTATCATCCCATTTTATCAGATTCTCTCTATCAGTAATTTCTATGCCTTTCATGATTCTGTAAATAGTTATCAAATCTCCTCTCTCTCTTCTTTGCTCTAGTGTCTGTAGTTCAAGTTTTGCTAGTCTCTCTTCATATGATAGTTTTGTGAGTGTAGGTGCCAATTTTGCAATTGCTCTTTGTATTCTTTCAAGTTTTTTATACATTTTTTTTGCACTTGGTGACCATATCGTTGCTGCATATTCCAATCTTGGTCTTATCAGGGTGATTAGGATTTTCTTCACCATTTCTTCATCCAGATATGTAAATGCAACTTTGATTGTTCTTATTAAATTATAGGTTTCTCCAAAAATCTTATTTATATGTTTCTCAGGTGACATATTATTCATAACAATGACTCCCAGGTCCTTTTCATTTTCTACTTTTTTTATTCCTTCTTCTCCCAATTTATATGATCCTGTTATTCTGTTTTTACTTTTTCCAAATTCCATTATACACTTCTTTGTATTGAACTCCATTTCCCACTTCCTACTCCATTCCTGTACTTTGTTTAGATCTCTCTGTAGTGATTCACAATCTTCCGTTTTTCACTTTTTTCAATAGTTTTGCATCATCTGCAAAGAAGCTCATATAGCTTTCAATTCCTTCCTCCATATCATTAATATATATAGCAAACATTATTGGGGCCAGAACTGTTCCCTGGGGAACACCGCTTATTACTTCATCCCAGTTTGAGTGTTGGTCTCTTATCACTACTCTCATTTTTCTTTCTTGCAAAAAGTCTTCCATCCAATTTAGTAGTTTGCCCTGTATTCCTCCTTCAGTTTCTAATTTCTTAAGCAACTTTTTATGTGGTACTTTATCAAAAGCTTTTTTTTTAGGTCTAGAAATGCGCAATCAGCCCATCCATCTCTTTCTTGTATTATATCTATTAGCCTTGAATAGAAACATATTAAATTGGTGACGCATGATCGTCCTTGTCTGAATCCAAATTGTCTTGGATTTAGCACGTTGTTTTTTTTCTAAATATTTTACCCATCTATTTTTTACAATTCTTTCACAAATTTTTGCTATTGTACTTGTTAGAGAGACTGGCCTGTAGTTGTTAGGGTCTTCTTTATTTCCCCCTTTATATATAGGTACTATATTTGCTTTTATCCAATCTTCTGGAACTTTACCTTCTTTCAAGGAACTGTTTATTATGCTATGTATTATGTCTGCCAGTTCATTCCTGCATTCTTTCAAAATCCAGTTTGCTATTTCATCTGGTCCATGCGATTTTCTGACATCATGATTACTCAAGTGGTTCAATATTTCATTCTTTGTTACTTCTATTTCTTTCATAGGGGGGACTTTCTCTTTCCATTCAATCTCTTCAGGTTGTATGTTCTCCCTTGTAAACACAGATTTAAAATGTTTGTTCAGAATTTCCGCCATTTCAACTTCCTCTGTGTATTCAATTCCTCCTTGTCTTAATTTCTCCAAATCTTGTTTGTTTTTCAGTTTGTTGTTGTGGAAGTATATATATTAATGATAATGGAAGAGAAGGCAGTAAGGGGAAGATGGGCAGAATATTTTAGGGAGTTGCTAAATGTGAAGGAGGATAGGGAAGGAAAGATAGCTGCAGTGGGAAATGCGAAGAAAATGAGAGTGATGAGTGAGGAAAATGGAGGAGAAATAAGGAAGGATGAGGTGAAGGCAGTTGTTAAGATGATGAAAGCAGGTAAGGCACCTGGTCTGGATGGATGCCATGCAGAATGTCTGAAAAAAGGAGGTTCAGTGATGGTGGACTGGTTGGTGAGGTTATTTAATGTTTGCTGGAGAGAGGGTAGAGCACCGGAGGACTGGAGAAGTGCCTGTATAGTTCCTCTTTACAAGGGAAAAGGGGACAAGTGTGAATGTAGTAGTTTCAGAGGGATTAGCCTGTTAAGTGTAGTAGGGAAGGCTTATGGGAGGATCTTGATTGAGAGGATTAGGAGAGGAACAGAAGGAGTAATTGGTGAGGAACAGTGTGGATTTAGGACAGGTAGAGGTTGTGTAGATCAGATCTTTGTGGTAAGACAGATATGTGAGAAAGCTAAAGGAAAGGGGAAGGATGTTTTTTGGGCTTTTATGGATCTGGAAAAGGCTTATGATAGGGTAGACAGGAAGGCACTGTGGGAGGTTATGCAGATTTATGGGATAGGAGGAAAGCTTTTGGGACCTGTCAAGAGTTTTTATGAGAGTAGTAGAGCTTGTGTCAGGATTAGAAATGGAGAGAGTGAGTGGTTTGAAGTAAAGGTGGGACTTCGTCAAGGATGCGTTATGTCGCCCTGGCTGTTCAACTTATACATGGATGGGGTGGTGTGAGAGGTAAATGCTAGGGTAGTGGGTCAGGGATTGGAGATGGTTAAAGAAAATGGAGAAAAGTGGGAGGTGAGCCAGCTGTTGTTTGCGGACGACACTGCGCTTGTGGCAGGGTCAGAGGAGGGATTGAGGAAGCTGGTGGCAGAGTTTGGGAGAGTATGTGATAGAAGAAAGCTAAAGATAAATGTGGGTAAAAGTAAGGTGATGAGATGTACAAGGGGTGAAAGTGGCAGTAGACTGGAAGTGAACATTAAGGGAGAGCGACTGGAGGAAGTGGATAGTTTTAGATACTTGGGTGCAAGTGTAGCAGGAAAAGGTGGAGTGAAGGTGGAGGTAGAATGTAGATTGAGAGAAGCGAGTAAATGCCTTGGTGGATTAAAGAGTGTAATGAGGAATAGACATTTAGGAATGGATGCGAAGAGGAGACTGTATGAAGGAGTGATTGTGCCAACAGCACTGTATGGGGCAGAAACGTGGAACATAAGAGAAGAAGAGAGAAGGAGTTTGAATGTGTTTGAGATGAGGTGTCTGAGAAGTATGGTGGGGGTTACTAGGCTGGATAGAGTGAGAAATAAGGAGGTGAGGAGGAGAACAGGGGTGAAAAAGGAGCTGTGAGATAGGGTTGATGAAAGAATATTAGGATGGTTTGGACACATGGAAAGAATGAGTGAAGAAAGACTAGTAAAAGAGGTATGGAAGGCAGATGTGGAGGGCGTGAACATGAGGGGACGTCCTAGGATGAGGTGGATGGATGGGGTGAAGGGGGCTTTGGGGAAGAGGGGAATGTCTGTTGAGGAAGGAAGGGAGAGGACAGAAGACAGGGGTGAGTGGAGAATGGTTGTATATGGATGATGTGATTGCATGAGGAGGAATGGGCGGGGGGGTGGGGGGTGGGGTAGTATGTGTGAGTAAATTTTGACGCAGCCCGAAGAGATTTCTCCCCGTCCTCTCCTTATATGCAAGGGGGGACGGAGAGGGGGGGTCGCCGATTAAATGAAGCGGCCTTGCGGTGGATGTGCTGTGTCTTGCGACACTGCTTCTGACCCAGGGCAGTGGGCAAGGTGCAGGGATGACCCGTCATCCAGGAGGTGCTCAGATGAGAGGGAGGGTGGGAGGGGTGTGGAGTGTATTTAGGGGTGAAATGGGTGGGAGTGTTTTTATGCCTTTCCCTTTTTGGCTACCTCCCTTGAAAGGGGGAAAAAGCCTTGGTATATGTATGTATGTATGTTTACAAATCTGTAGAATAGTTTTGGTTGATCTTTACATTTTTCTATGACATCTTTTTCATATTTTCTCTTTTCCTCTCTGCACGCTTGTACATATTCATTTCTATAACAAGTATATATTTTCCATTTTTCTGGTTTTTTGTTTATCTTCCATTTAGCCCAAACTTTGTCTCTTTTGTCTTTTAACACTCTACAACTTTTATTGTACCAGCACTTTATATATTCTTTTTCCTGTTTTTGTCTTGGGACATACTTTTCTACTCACTTTTTATAGATTTTTGTCAAAATATTCCATTTCTCTTCTACTGTTGTATCTTCTTTGTGTATTCTTTCCCAGTTTTCATTTTGGAAGAATTCTCTTAATTTATCAAAATTTGCTTTTTCATACATCAATCTTCCTTTGTTCATTTCTTTTTATGTTTTTTTCTCATTTAGTTCTAGTTCTATCAATATGTGGTCACTTTTGCTTATTGGTGCCTGGTATTCTATCTTTTCCACTATTTCAGGTTCTGATGTGAATATTAGGTCTAGTCTCGATGGTTCTTCTTCATTTCTATACCTAGTGTTCTCTTGGATCCATTGTGTCATTGTGTGGTCAGTAATCATCTCAAGTAGAACACTTCCCCATGAGTCTTCTCCACCCTTTCCAGTCATCTCTTCCCAGCATATTTCTTTGCAATTATAGTCGTCCATCATAACTATTCTTCCTTCATCTTCCATTATCTTGTTTAGTGTTATTCTTGTGTCTTCTAACATGCTTTTATGTTCATTCTCTTCCCACGAGGCTGTTTTTGGGGGCACGTAGTTTATTACAAATTTTCTGTTCCTCTTATCTCTATCTTCTACTTCTATCATAATCATCTCTACTGTATTGTTCCCATATGTGACATTCTTCACGCTTATATCCTTCTTAGTCAGGAACATAACTCCACCCCCTTGTTTTATCTCTCTGTTTCTAATCCAATAATTATATGTATTGTGTCCTATGCTGTTGGGTGGTAGTGGGCCTTTTAATTTTATTCCAACAATTCCCATTACGTCCGGATCTCTTTCTTTCAGATATTTGTTCAGTTCATTCAGTCCTGTTATTAATCCATCTATATTTGTGTAGGATACTTTTAACTTTCTGTTATTTCCATTGTATTCTCTGTTTCTTTTGTGTTTCTCTCTGTTATTTTCCATTTCTTCAATTTCATATTCACTACTCTCCAGTAGAATTCTTGTTTTTCTGTCTCCGTTCTGGTCTCGTTTTTTTTTTTTTCTTAGCTTCATGTCTTTTCCTTATTTCCTCCTCTCTTTCCTCTTTATTAATTTCCCTTTTTATCCATACCTTTTTATATTGTTCACTTGTTGTTAGTTTTCCTGTTTTGGACTAGATATTCTCTGCCGTCGTTTGTGACATGAATTTAATCTTAATTGGTCTGGTCTTGTCTGTACTAAATTTCCCGAGTCTGAATTTCTCTTCGATTTGTTTCATTATTTCTGGCTCATCTTCCTGAACTAATTCTAGTAAGTTTCTTACTTTTTCATTTTCCTCTTTGATTCTTGTGGTTCTATCTGGGTTATGTTTCTCTTCCATTCCTAATATAACTATACATTTCTTTTTGTCTGCTAAGTCTCTTACAATATTCTCCTTCTGTCTCATCACTTTCATAACTGAGTCTTCAGTTTGTTCTTTCATTTGCTGTTTAATTATATCAGAAAATGCAACTTTACTATTTTCTTGTATCTTCCTCCACCCCTCTGCCTCTTTTGCTATTGTTTCTTTATTGTCTCTATTGTTCTTTTTTAATTCTTCATTCTCCACTTTTACTTCTCTTAACTGTCTTTTTAGGTCTTCTATTTCATCAGTTAAGTTTTTGTTCGCCTTCTCTAGTTCTTCCAATTTTTCAAACCTCTCGGCAATTTTTGACATCTTGCCAAACCTAATCTCCCAATGCTCAGTCATTTGTTCAAGTTTTTCCTCCAGTTTTGCCAGTCGGGGGAGGTTGGTATCCGCCGCCCCCTCATTAAATCCTTGAAAATTATTATCCTCAACTTCCATTGAACTTCTTTTATCTATGTTTCTGATCTTTACATTTTTGTTAGTCCCATCATCGAGATCCAAGTCATCCGTTCGGCGTTTGTTTACAATCCGCCTGGACTCTTGGACCAAGTCCTCCCCTTCCTCATTTCCTTCCATTTCCCTCAATATCCTATCCCTTCTCCTTCCCTATCACTTCCCCACTATTCCACGAGCACTCCCCTTCCCTATAAATACAAAAAGGCACTTCTCTGGATGTTGAGATCCACGTAGTTTGTCCTTTTTCTTTGGAACACCAGTTCTCGCCATCCATTCGGTGAAAGTGTGTGTGTGTGTGTGTGTGTGTGTGTGTGTGTGTGTGTGTGTGTGTGTGAGAGAGAGAGAGAGAGAGAGAGAGAGAGAGAGAGAGAGAGAGGAAACAGAAAAGTAATAGGAGAGAGGACAGTAATAGGAGAGAGAGATGACAGTAATAGGAGAGAGAGGACAGTAATAGATGAGAGAGGGTACTAATGAGAGTAAAGAGTAAAGAGAGTAAAGAGAGGCGAGAGAGAGAAGAGAGAGAAGGGAGAGAAGAGAGAGAAGGGAGAGAAGAGAGAGAAGAGACAGAAGACAGGAGAGAGAAAAGGGAGAGGTAAGGGAGAGAGAAAAGAGAGGAGAGAGAGATACGAGGAGATAGGTACGATGAGAAAGAGGAGAGACAAGACAAAAGAGACGAGAGAGAGGAGAGAAAGGGACGAGAGAGAGACGAGAGGAGAGAAAGAGGAGAGAAAGAGACGAGAGAGAGAAGAGAGGAGAGGGGAAGGAGAGAGGAGAGGAGAGAGGCAAGAGAGATAAGAGATAAGGAGTGAAAGAGGAGAGGTAGGGGAGAGAGGAGAGGAAAGAGGAAAGAGAGGAGAGAGACGGAAGAGAGAGGGGAGAGGAGACAGAAAGAGAGGAGAGAGGAGGGGAGAGAAAATGTAGAGAGGAGTGAGAGGAGAGAGAGAGAGAGGAGAGAAACGAGGTACGAGAAAGATACGAGGAGATAAATACGAAGAGAAAGAGGAGAGACGAGAGAGAGGAGAGACGAGACAGGAGAGACAAGAGAGAGGAGAGAAAGAGACGAGAGGGAGACACGAGAGGAGAGAAAGAGACGAAAGAGGAAAGAGACGAGAGAAAAGGACGAGGGAGAGAAGAGAGGAGAGGGGAAGGAGAGAGGAGATGAGAGGAGAGAGGCAAGAGAGATGAGAGATAAAAATGAGAGAAAGAGGAGAGAGGCAAGAGAGATGAGAGATAAAAATGAGAGAAAGAGGATAGGGAGGGGAGAGAGGAGAGAGGCAAGAGAGATGAGAGATAAAAATGAGAGAAAGAGGAGAGGGAGGGGAGAGAGGAGAGGGGAGGAAAGAGGAATGAGGAAAGAGGAGAGATAGGAAAGAGAGGAGAGAGACGGGAGAGGAGAGAGAGGGAAGAGAATGTAGAGAGGAGAGAGAGAGAGAGGAGAAAGAGGGGAGAGGGGAAGAGAGAGAAAGGGGAGAGGGGAGAGGGTAGGAGAGAGAGGGGAGAGGGGCGGAGAGAGAGGGGAGAGGAGAGGAGAGAGGAAAGAAGAGAGGAGAGAGAGGGGAGAGCGAGAGGAGAAAGAAAGGAGAGAGGAGAGAGGAGATAGGAGAGGAGAGAGAGGAGAAGGAAAGGAGGAAGGAGAAAGGAGAAAGAAGAAAGAGGAGAGGAGAGAGAGAAAGACAGAAAGAGAGAGAGAGAGAGAGAGAGAGAGAGAGAGAGAGAGACAGAGAGAGAGAGACAGGAAAGGGGGAGAGGAGAGAAGGGAGAGGAGAGAGGAGAGAGGCGAGGGGGAGAGGAGAGAGGAGAGGGGGAGAGGAGATAGGAGAGTAAGAGGGGCGAGGTGAGAGGAGAGGAGAGAGGAGAGTAAGAGAAGAGAGAGAGAGGAGAGTAAGAGGTGAGGGGAGAGTAGGAGAGAGGAGAGTAAGAGAGAGAAGAGTAAGAGGAGCGAGTAAGAGAGAGGAGAGAAAGGGGAGAGAAAGAGGGGAGAGAGGATAGGAGAGAGGAGAGAAGAGGAGAGAGACAGGACAGGAGAGAGGAGAGAGACAGGACAGGAGAGAGGAGAGAAACAGGACAGGAGAGAGGAGAGAAACAGGACAGGAGAGAGGAGAGAGACAGGAGAGAGAAGAGAGACAAGACGGGGGGAGAGACAAGAGAGAGAGGCGAGAGAGAGAAGAGAGAAAAGAAAAAAGAGAGAGAAGAGAGAGGGAGAGGGAGAGGGAGAAAATTAAATTTAGTAAGGTAAAAATTATCAAAAAGCTCTGCATCGGGAATGGGAGCTTACGTTTCTGTCGATGGCAAAACATAAGTAAAGCGGTAGTTTTAAGTTCTCCAACCAATGAGAAAGCAGATTGAGCTTTCCAGACAAATTATGTTATGTTTCTGAGTTTGGCGTCATCTGACAATACGTGTTGAAGCGTAGTCCAGACGGGTATTGCGCAAAATTTAATATTTTAAGAGCCCCTTGACGTTTGGTCTTGCGGGATCATCCTCTTCAGGCTGCTGACTGGTCAGACTCCTTCGAAGGACTCCAACACCAGATACCCCAACTTTGCGATCTGGTGCTCTTCGACTTCAGATATGGGTCTTTGAGGACCCTGGAGGTCACTTTCTGACAACCATTTCCGCATCAAGAAAGTTCTTGCACCAAATGCAGAATACAGAGTAACAATTTCTGATATAGAAAAATACAATTGGTTCAGAGGCTGAGCGATAACATTTACAAGTTCAACGCATCCTCGGTATATTCCAAATGTAATTAGAAAACAAAAACAGAAATCTTATTAAGTCGTTTTGAATAACACTGTGGTACCCAAGAGGCTTTCCTCAGCTGAATAAAATGCATATACATGATCAAAATTATCTGCAAGTACTTTAAATAACCATTTCAAATGGTAATTACCGACAAAATAGTCATAGTAGACATAATGTGAGAATTTTCTTTTGATTGAAATTACAAAAAATATGTATTAACAAAAATAATACTTTTTATATAGGTGTGCGACCTTTAAAAATAAGAAAATATCCTCCATTCAGATAAACACAAACAATTCTTCTATTGATTATGTTCTTTTCTTCATTGGTCTTTCTCCTATGTTGCTGTTGTCTTATCATTTATTGTAATCGGAATTATGAAGACATCAAAAACTATTCGACATTTATCTAACGGCATAAAATTGTAGTATGCCGGAGCCCCATAAGAGGACAACAGAAAAGATTTGATAAAGGACGACTAACTGGTAGCTGCCGAGCCCTGTAGGAGGGGAGATGGATTGAAAAAAAGATGTGCTAAAAGGAAGGGGCTTGGTGAAAAGAGACTTCAATTGAATTTATTTCTAAAGAAGAAGACGTGTAGA